>NW_027368745.1:0-47583 GCF_046119375.1 Phyllobates terribilis | reverse complement strand
ATCATGCTAAGAGGAGCAGGAAAAAGCAAAAAATTTCAGAATTGCACCTTGCAATGCGGAGAAATTACTGTTTGTGCATTTACAATATTCATTGATTTTTGCCATTGAAAACGTCCAGAAATGATTGAAGCTACTGACTGAATGAAAGGAGCTGGCATCTCACTCTCTTTGAATGTTCTTTATCATGCTAAGAGGAGCAGGAAAAAGCAAAAAATTTCAGAATTGCACCTTGCAATGTGGAGAAATTACTGTTTGTGCATTTACAATATTCATTGATTTTTACCATTGAAAAACGTCCAGAAATGATTGAAGCTACTGACTGAATGAAAGTAGCTGGCATCTCACTCTCTTTGAATCTTCTTTATCATGCTAAGAGGAGCAGGAAAAAGCAAAAATTTTCAGACTTGCACCTTGCAATGCGGAGAAATTACTGTTTGTGCATTTACAATATTCATTGATTTTTGCCATTGAAAAACGTCCAGAAATGATTGAAGGTACTGACTGAATGAAAGGAGCTGGCATCTCACTCTCTTTGAATCTTCTTTATCATGCTAAGAGGAGCAGGAAAAAGCAAAAAATTTTAGAATTGCACATTGCAATGTGGAGAAATTACTGTTTGTGCATTTACAATATTCATTGATTTTTACCATTGAAAAACGTCCAGAAATGATTGAAGCTACTGACTGAATGAAAGGAGCTGGCATCTCACTCTCTTTGAATCTTCTTTATCATGCTAAGAGGAGCAGGAAAAAGCAAAAAATTTCAGACTTGCACCTTGCAATGCGGAGAAATTACTGTTTGTGCATTTACAATATTCATTGATTTTTGCCATTGAAAAACATCATGTTATTCATATACCAGAAATGTTTGAAGCTACTGACTGAATGAAAGGAGCTGGCATCTCACTCTCTTTGAATCTTCTTTATCATGCTAAGAGGAGCAGGAAAAAGCAAAAAATTTCAGAATTGCACCTTGCAATGCGGAGAAATTACTGTTTGTGCATTTACAATATTCATTGATTTTTGCCATTGAAAAACGTCCAGAAATGATTGAAGCTACTGACTGAATGAAAGGAGCTGGCATCTCACTCTCTTTGAATCTTCTTTATCATGCTAAGAGGAGCAGGAAAAAGCAAAAAATTTCAGAATTGCACCTTGCAATGCGGAGAAATTACTGTTTGTGCATTTACAATATTCATTGATTTTTGCCATTGAAAAACGTCCAGAAATGATTGAAGCTACTGACTGAATGAAAGGAGCTGGCATCTCACTCTCTTTGAATCTTCTTTATCATGCTAAGAGGAGCAGGAAAAAGCAAAAAATTTCAGAATTGCACCTTGCAATGCGGAGAAATTACTGTTTGTGCATTTACAATATTCGTTGATTTTTGCCATTGAAAAACGTCCAGAAATGATTGAAGCTACTGACTGAATGAAAGGAGCTGGCATCTCACTCTCTTTGAATCTTCTTTATCATGCTAAGAGGAGCAGGAAAATGCAAAAAATTTCAGAATTGCACCTTGCAATGCGGAGAAATTACAGTTTGTGCATTTACAATATTCATTGATTTTTGCCATTGAAAAACGTCCAGAAATGATTGAAGCTACTGACTGAATGAAAGTAGCTGGCATCTCACTCTCTTTGAATCTTCTTTATCATGCTAAGAGGAGCAGGAAAAAGCAAAAAATTTCAGACTTGCACCTTGCAATGCGGAGAAATTACTGTTTGTGCATTTACAATATTCATTGATTTTTGCCATTGAAAAACATTATGTTATTCATATACCAGAAATGTTTGAAGCTACTGACTGAATGAAAGGAGCTGGCATCTCACTCTCTTTGAATCTTCTTTATCATGCTAAGAGGAGCAGGAAAAAGCAAAAAATTTCAGAATTGCACCTTGCAATGCGGAGAAATTACTGTTTGTGCATTTACAATATTCGTTGATTTTTGCCATTGAAAAACGTCCAGAAATGATTGAAGCTACTGACTGAATGAAAGGAGCTGGCATCTCACTCTCTTTGAATCTTCTTTATCATGCTAAGAGGAGCAGGAAAATGCAAAAAATTTCAGAATTGCACCTTGCAATGCGGAGAAATTACAGTTTGTGCATTTACAATATTCATTGATTTTTGCCATTGAAAAACGTCCAGAAATGATTGAAGCTACTGACTGAATGAAAGTAGCTGGCATCTCACTCTCTTTGAATCTTCTTTATCATGCTAAGAGGAGCAGGAAAAAGCAAAAAATTTCAGACTTGCACCTTGCAATGCGGAGAAATTACTGTTTGTGCATTTACAATATTCATTGATTTTTGCCATTGAAAAACATTATGTTATTCATATACCAGAAATGTTTGAAGCTACTGACTGAATGAAAGGAGCTGGCATCTCACTCTCTTTGAATCTTCTTTATCATGCTAAGAGGAGCAGGAAAAAGCAAAAAATTTCAGAATTGCACCTTGCAATGCGGAGAAATTACTGTTTGTGCATTTACAATATTCATTGATTTTTGCCATTGAAAAACGTCCAGAAATGATTGAAGCTACTGACTGAATGAAAGGAGCTGGCATCTCACTCTCTTTGAATCTTCTTTATCATGCTAAGAGGAGCAGGAAAAAGCAAAAAATTTCAGAATTGCACCTTGCAATGCGGAGAAATTACTGTTTGTGCATTTACAATATTCATTGATTTTTGCCATTGAAAAACGTCCAGAAATGATTGAAGCTACTGACTGAATGAAAGGAGCTGGCATCTCACTCTCTTTGAATCTTCTTTATCATGCTAAGAGGAGCAGGAAAAAGCAAAAAATTTCAGAATTGCACCTTGCAATGCGGAGAAATTACTGTTTGTGCATTTACAATATTCATTGATTTTTGCCATTGAAAAACATGTTATTCATATACCAGAAATGTTTGAAGCTACTGACTGAATGAAAGGAGCTGGCACCTCACTCTCTTTGAATCTTCTTTATCATGCTAAGAGGAGCGAGAAAAAGCAAAAAATTTCAGAATTGCACCTTGCAATGCGGAGAAATTACTGTTTGTGCATTTACAATATTCATTGATTTTTGCCATTGAAAAACGTCCAGAAATGATTGAAGGTACTGACTGAATGAAAGGAGCTGGCATCTCACTCTCTTTGAATCTTCTTTATCATGCTAAGAGGAGCAGGAAAAAGCAAAAAATTTCAGAATTGCACCTTGCAATGCGGAGAAATTACTGTTTGTGCATTTACAATATTCATTGATTTTTGCCATTGAAAAACGTCCAGAAATGATTGAAGCTACTGACTGAATGAAAGGAGCTGGCATCTCACTCTCTTTGAATGTTCTTTATCATGCTAAGAGGAGCAGGAAAAAGCAAAAAATTTCAGAATTGCACCTTGCAATGTGGAGAAATTACTGTTTGTGCATTTACAATATTCATTGATTTTTACCATTGAAAAACGTCCAGAAATGATTGAAGCTACTGACTGAATGAAAGTAGCTGGCATCTCACTCTCTTTGAATCTTCTTTATCATGCTAAGAGGAGCAGGAAAAAGCAAAAATTTTCAGACTTGCACCTTGCAATGCGGAGAAATTACTGTTTGTGCATTTACAATATTCATTGATTTTTGCCATTGAAAAACGTCCAGAAATGATTGAAGGTACTGACTGAATGAAAGGAGCTGGCATCTCACTCTCTTTGAATCTTCTTTATCATGCTAAGAGGAGCAGGAAAAAGCAAAAAATTTTAGAATTGCACATTGCAATGTGGAGAAATTACTGTTTGTGCATTTACAATATTCATTGATTTTTACCATTGAAAAACGTCCAGAAATGATTGAAGCTACTGACTGAATGAAAGTAGCTGGCATCTCACTCTCTTTGAATCTTCTTTATCATGCTAAGAGGAGCAGGAAAAAGCAAAAAATTTCAGACTTGCACCTTGCAATGCGGAGAAATTACTGTTTGTGCATTTACAATATTCATTGATTTTTGCCATTGAAAAACATCATGTTATTCATATACCAGAAATGTTTGAAGCCACTGACTGAATGAAAGGAGCTGGCATCTCACTCTCTTTGAATCTTCTTTATCCTGCTAAGAGGAGCAGGAAAAAGCAAAAAATTTCAGAATTGCACCTTGCAATGCGGAGAAATTACTGTTTGTGCATTTACAATATTCATTGATTTTTGCCATTGAAAAACGTCCAGAAATGATTGAAGCTACTGACTGAATGAAAGGAGCTGGCATCTCACTCTCTTTGTATCTTCTTTATCATGCTAAGAGGAGCAGGAAAAAGCAAAAAATTTCAGAATTGCACCTTGCAATGCGGAGAAATTACTGTTTGTGCATTTACAATATTCATTGATTTTTGCCATTGAAAAACGTCCAGAAATGATTGAAGCTACTGACTGAATGAAAGGAGCTGGCATCTCACTCTCTTTGAATCTTCTTTATCATGCTAAGAGGAGCAGGAAAAAGCAAAAAATTTCAGAATTGCACGTTGCAATGCGGAGAAATTACTGTTTGTGCATTTACAATATTCATTGATTTTTGCCATTGAAAAACATGTTATTCATATACCAGAAATGTTTGAAGCTACTGACTGAATGAAAGGAGCTGGCACCTCACTCTCTTTGAATCTTCTTTATCATGCTAAGAGGAGCGGGAAAAAGCAAAAAATTTCAGAATTGCACCTTGCAATGCGGAGAAATTACTGTTTGTGCATTTACAATATTCATTGATTTTTGCCATTGAAAAACGTCCAGAAATGATTGAAGGTACTGACTGAATGAAAGGAGCTGGCATCTCACTCTCTTTGAATCTTCTTTATCATGCTAAGAGGAGCAGGAAAAAGCAAAAAATTTCAGAATTGCACCTTGCAATGCGGAGAAATTACTGTTTGTGCATTTACAATATTCATTGATTTTTGCCATTGAAAAACGTCCAGAAATGATTGAAGCTACTGACTGAATGAAAGGAGCTGGCATCTCACTCTCTTTGAATCTTCTTTATCATGCTAAGAGGAGCAGGAAAAAGCAAAAAATTTCAGAATTGCACCTTGCAATGCGGAGAAATTACAGTTTGTGCATTTACAATATTCATTGATTTTTGCCATTGAAAAACATCCAGAAATGATTGAAGCTACTGACTGAATGAAAGAAGCTGGCATCTCACTCTCTTTGAATCTTCTTTATCATGCTAAGAGGAGCAGGAAAAAGCAAAAAATTTCAGACTTGCACCTTGCAATGCGGAGAAATTACTGTTTGTGCATTTACAATATTCATTGATTTTTGCCATTGAAAAACATCATGTTATTCATATACCAGAAATGTTTGAAGCTACTGACTGAATGAAAGGAGCTGGCATCTCACTCTCTTTGAATCTTCTTTATCATGCTAAGAGGAGCAGGAAAAAGCAAAAAATTTCAGAATTGCACCTTGCAATGCGGAGAAATTACTGTTTGTGCATTTACAATATTCATTGATTTTTGCCATTGAAAAACGTCCAGAAATGATTGAAGCTACTGACTGAATGAAAGGAGCTGGCATCTCACTCTCTTTGAATCTTCTTTATCATGCTAAGAGGAGCAGGAAAAAGCAAAAAATTTCAGAATTGCACCTTGCAATGCGGAGAAATTACTGTTTGTGCATTTACAATATTCATTGATTTTTGCCATTGAAAAACGTCCAGAAATGATTGAAGCTACTGACTGAATGAAAGGAGCTGGCATCTCACTCTCTTTGAATCTTCTTTATCATGCTAAGAGGAGCAGGAAAAAGCAAAAAATTTCAGAATTGCACCTTGCAATGCGGAGAAATTACTGTTTGTGCATTTACAATATTCGTTGATTTTTGCCATTGAAAAACGTCCAGAAATGATTGAAGCTACTGACTGAATGAAAGGAGCTGGCATCTCACTCTCTTTGAATCTTCTTTATCATGCTAAGAGGAGCAGGAAAATGCAAAAAATTTCAGAATTGCACCTTGCAATGCGGAGAAATTACAGTTTGTGCATTTACAATATTCATTGATTTTTGCCATTGAAAAACGTCCAGAAATGATTGAAGCTACTGACTGAATGAAAGTAGCTGGCATCTCACTCTCTTTGAATCTTCTTTATCATGCTAAGAGGAGCAGGAAAAAGCAAAAAATTTCAGACTTGCACCTTGCAATGCGGAGAAATTACTGTTTGTGCATTTACAATATTCATTGATTTTTGCCATTGAAAAACATTATGTTATTCATATACCAGAAATGTTTGAAGCTACTGACTGAATGAAAGGAGCTGGCATCTCACTCTCTTTGAATCTTCTTTATCATGCTAAGAGGAGCAGGAAAAAGCAAAAAATTTCAGAATTGCACCTTGCAATGCGGAGAAATTACTGTTTGTGCATTTACAATATTCGTTGATTTTTGCCATTGAAAAACGTCCAGAAATGATTGAAGCTACTGACTGAATGAAAGGAGCTGGCATCTCACTCTCTTTGAATCTTCTTTATCATGCTAAGAGGAGCAGGAAAATGCAAAAAATTTCAGAATTGCACCTTGCAATGCGGAGAAATTACAGTTTGTGCATTTACAATATTCATTGATTTTTGCCATTGAAAAACGTCCAGAAATGATTGAAGCTACTGACTGAATGAAAGTAGCTGGCATCTCACTCTCTTTGAATCTTCTTTATCATGCTAAGAGGAGCAGGAAAAAGCAAAAAATTTCAGACTTGCACCTTGCAATGCGGAGAAATTACTGTTTGTGCATTTACAATATTCATTGATTTTTGCCATTGAAAAACATTATGTTATTCATATACCAGAAATGTTTGAAGCTACTGACTGAATGAAAGGAGCTGGCATCTCACTCTCTTTGAATCTTCTTTATCATGCTAAGAGGAGCAGGAAAAAGCAAAAAATTTCAGAATTGCACCTTGCAATGCGGAGAAATTACTGTTTGTGCATTTACAATATTCATTGATTTTTGCCATTGAAAAACGTCCAGAAATGATTGAAGCTACTGACTGAATGAAAGGAGCTGGCATCTCACTCTCTTTGAATCTTCTTTATCATGCTAAGAGGAGCAGGAAAAAGCAAAAAATTTCAGAATTGCACCTTGCAATGCGGAGAAATTACTGTTTGTGCATTTACAATATTCATTGATTTTTGCCATTGAAAAACGTCCAGAAATGATTGAAGCTACTGACTGAATGAAAGGAGCTGGCATCTCACTCTCTTTGAATCTTCTTTATCATGCTAAGAGGAGCAGGAAAAAGCAAAAAATTTCAGAATTGCACCTTGCAATGCGGAGAAATTACTGTTTGTGCATTTACAATATTCATTGATTTTTGCCATTGAAAAACATGTTATTCATATACCAGAAATGTTTGAAGCTACTGACTGAATGAAAGGAGCTGGCACCTCACTCTCTTTGAATCTTCTTTATCATGCTAAGAGGAGCGAGAAAAAGCAAAAAATTTCAGAATTGCACCTTGCAATGCGGAGAAATTACTGTTTGTGCATTTACAATATTCATTGATTTTTGCCATTGAAAAACGTCCAGAAATGATTGAAGGTACTGACTGAATGAAAGGAGCTGGCATCTCACTCTCTTTGAATCTTCTTTATCATGCTAAGAGGAGCAGGAAAAAGCAAAAAATTTCAGAATTGCACCTTGCAATGCCTAGAAATTACTGTTTGTGCATTTACAATATTCATTGATTTTTGCCATTGAAAAACGTCCAGAAATGATTGAAGCTACTGACTGAATGAAAGGAGCTGGCATCTCACTCTCTTTGAATGTTCTTTATCATGCTAAGAGGAGCAGGAAAAAGCAAAAAATTTCAGAATTGCACCTTGCAATGTGGAGAAATTACTGTTTGTGCATTTACAATATTCATTGATTTTTACCATTGAAAAACGTCCAGAAATGATTGAAGCTACTGACTGAATGAAAGTAGCTGGCATCTCACTCTCTTTGAATCTTCTTTATCATGCTAAGAGGAGCAGGAAAAAGCAAAAATTTTCAGACTTGCACCTTGCAATGCGGAGAAATTACTGTTTGTGCATTTACAATATTCATTGATTTTTGCCATTGAAAAACGTCCAGAAATGATTGAAGGTACTGACTGAATGAAAGGAGCTGGCATCTCACTCTCTTTGAATCTTCTTTATCATGCTAAGAGGAGCAGGAAAAAGCAAAAAATTTTAGAATTGCACATTGCAATGTGGAGAAATTACTGTTTGTGCATTTACAATATTCATTGATTTTTACCATTGAAAAACGTCCAGAAATGATTGAAGCTACTGACTGAATGAAAGTAGCTGGCATCTCACTCTCTTTGAATCTTCTTTATCATGCTAAGAGGAGCAGGAAAAAGCAAAAAATTTCAGACTTGCACCTTGCAATGCGGAGAAATTACTGTTTGTGCATTTACAATATTCATTGATTTTTGCCATTGAAAAACATCATGTTATTCATATACCAGAAATGTTTGAAGCCACTGACTGAATGAAAGGAGCTGGCATCTCACTCTCTTTGAATCTTCTTTATCCTGCTAAGAGGAGCAGGAAAAAGCAAAAAATTTCAGAATTGCACCTTGCAATGCGGAGAAATTACTGTTTGTGCATTTACAATATTCATTGATTTTTGCCATTGAAAAACGTCCAGAAATGATTGAAGCTACTGACTGAATGAAAGGAGCTGGCATCTCACTCTCTTTGTATCTTCTTTATCATGCTAAGAGGAGCAGGAAAAAGCAAAAAATTTCAGAATTGCACCTTGCAATGCGGAGAAATTACTGTTTGTGCATTTACAATATTCATTGATTTTTGCCATTGAAAAACGTCCAGAAATGATTGAAGCTACTGACTGAATGAAAGGAGCTGGCATCTCACTCTCTTTGAATCTTCTTTATCATGCTAAGAGGAGCAGGAAAAAGCAAAAAATTTCAGAATTGCACGTTGCAATGCGGAGAAATTACTGTTTGTGCATTTACAATATTCATTGATTTTTGCCATTGAAAAACATGTTATTCATATACCAGAAATGTTTGAAGCTACTGACTGAATGAAAGGAGCTGGCACCTCACTCTCTTTGAATCTTCTTTATCATGCTAAGAGGAGCGGGAAAAAGCAAAAAATTTCAGAATTGCACCTTGCAATGCGGAGAAATTACTGTTTGTGCATTTACAATATTCATTGATTTTTGCCATTGAAAAACGTCCAGAAATGATTGAAGGTACTGACTGAATGAAAGGAGCTGGCATCTCACTCTCTTTGAATCTTCTTTATCATGCTAAGAGGAGCAGGAAAAAGCAAAAAATTTCAGAATTGCACCTTGCAATGCGGAGAAATTACTGTTTGTGCATTTACAATATTCATTGATTTTTGCCATTGAAAAACGTCCAGAAATGATTGAAGCTACTGACTGAATGAAAGGAGCTGGCATCTCACTCTCTTTGAATCTTCTTTATCATGCTAAGAGGAGCAGGAAAAAGCAAAAAATTTCAGAATTGCACCTTGCAATGCGGAGAAATTACAGTTTGTGCATTTACAATATTCATTGATTTTTGCCATTGAAAAACATCCAGAAATGATTGAAGCTACTGACTGAATGAAAGAAGCTGGCATCTCACTCTCTTTGAATCTTCTTTATCATGCTAAGAGGAGCAGGAAAAAGCAAAAAATTTCAGAATTGCACCTTGCAATGCGGAGAAATTACTGTTTGTGCATTTACAATATTCATTGATTTTTGCCATTGAAAAACATCATGTTATTCATATACCAGAAATGTTTGAAGCTACTGACTGAATGAAAGGAGCTGGCATCTCACTCTCTTTGAATCTTCTTTATCATGCTAAGAGGAGCAGGAAAAAGCAAAAAATTTCAGAATTGCACCTTGCAATGTGGAGAAATTACTGTTTGTGCATTTACAATATTCATTGATTTTTACCATTGAAAAACGTCCAGAAATGATTGAAGCTACTGACTGAATGAAAGGAGCTGGCATCTCACTCTCTTTGAATCTTCTTTATCATGCTAAGAGGAGCAGGAAAAAGCAAAAAATTTCAGACTTGCACCTTGCAATGCGGAGAAATTACTGTTTGTGCATTTACAATATTCATTGATTTTTGCCATTGAAAAACATCATGTTATTCATATACCAGAAATGTTTGAAGCTACTGACTGAATGAAAGGAGCTGGCATCTCACTCTCTTTGAATCTTCTTTATCATGCTAAGAGGAGCAGGAAAAAGCAAAAAATTTCAGACTTGCACCTTGCAATGCGGAGAAATTACTCTTTGTGCATTTACAATATTCATTGATTTTTGCCATTGAAAAACATCATGTTATTCATATACCAGAAATGTTTGAAGCTACTGACTGAATGAAAGGAGCTGGCATCTCACTCTCTTTGAATCTTCTTTATCATGCTAAGAGGAGCAGGAAAAAGCAAAAAATTTCAGAATTGCACCTTGCAATGCGGAGAAATTACTGTTTGTGCATTTACAATATTCATTGATTTTTGCCATTGAAAAACGTCCAGAAATGATTGAAGCTACTGACTGAATGAAAGGAGCTGGCATCTCACTCTCTTTGAATCTTCTTTATCATGCTAAGAGGAGCAGGAAAAAGCAAAAAATTTCAGAATTGCACCTTGCAATGCGGAGAAATTACTGTTTGTGCATTTACAATATTCATTGATTTTTGCCATTGAAAAACGTCCAGAAATGATTGAAGCTACTGACTGAATGAAAGGAGCTGGCATCTCACTCTCTTTGAATCTTCTTTATCATGCTAAGAGGAGCAGGAAAAAGCAAAAAATTTCAGAATTGCACCTTGCAATGCGGAGAAATTACTGTTTGTGCATTTACAATATTCGTTGATTTTTGCCATTGAAAAACGTCCAGAAATGATTGAAGCTACTGACTGAATGAAAGGAGCTGGCATCTCACTCTCTTTGAATCTTCTTTATCATGCTAAGAGGAGCAGGAAAATGCAAAAAATTTCAGAATTGCACCTTGCAATGCGGAGAAATTACAGTTTGTGCATTTACAATATTCATTGATTTTTGCCATTGAAAAACGTCCAGAAATGATTGAAGCTACTGACTGAATGAAAGGAGCTGGCATCTCACTCTCTTTGAATCTTCTTTATCATGCTAAGAGGAGCAGGAAAAAGCAAAAAATTTCAGAATTGCACCTTGCAATGCGGAGAAATTACTGTTTGTGCATTTACAATATTCATTGATTTTTGCCATTGAAAAACATGTTATTCATATACCAGAAATGTTTGAAGCTCCTGACTGAATGAAAGGAGCTGGCACCTCACTCTCTTTGAATCTTCTTTATCATGCTAAGAGGAGCAGGAAAAATCAAAAAATTTCAGAATTGCACCTTGCAATGCGGAGAAATTACTGTTTGTGCATTTACAATATTCATTGATTTTTGCCATTGAAAAACGTCCAGAAATGATAGAAGCTACTGACTGAATGAAAGGAGCTGGCATCTCACTCTCTTTGAATCTTCTTTATCATGCTAAGAGGAGCAGGAAAAAGCAAAAAATTTCAGAATTGCACCTTGCAATGCGGAGAAATTACTGTTTGTGCATTTACAATATTCATTGATTTTTGCCATTGAAAAATGTCCAGAAATGATTGAAGCTACTGACTGAATGAAAGGAGCTGGCATCTCACTCTCTTTGAATCTTCTTTATCATGCTAAGAGGAGCAGGAAAAAGCAAAAAATTTCAGAATTGCGCCTTGCAATGCGGAGAAATTACTGTTTGTGCATTTACAAAATTCATTGATTTTTGCCATTGAAAAACATCATGTTATTCATATACCAGAAATGATTGAAGCTACTGACTGAAGGAAAGGAGCTGGCATCTCACTCTCTTTGAATCTTCTTTATCATGCTAAGAGGAGCAGGAAAAAGCAAAAAATTTCAGAATTGCACCTTGCAATGCGGAGAAATTACTGTTTGTGCATTTACAATATTCATTGATTTTTGCCATTGAAAAACGTCCAGAAATGATTGAAGCTACTGACTGAATGAAAGGAGCTGGCATCTCACTCTCTTTGAATCTTCTTTATCATGCTAAGAGGAGCAGGAAAAAGCAAAAAATTTCAGAATTGCACCTTGCAATGCGGAGAAATTACTGTTTGTGCATTTACAATATTCATTGATTTTTGCGATTGAAAAACATCATGTTATTCATATACCAGAAATGATTGAAGCTACTGACTGAATGAAAGGAGCTGGCATCTCACTCTCTTTGAATCTTCTTTATCATGCTAAGAGGAGCAGGAAAAAGTAAAAAATTTCAGAATTGCACCTTGCAATGCGGAGAAATTACTGTTTGTGCATTTACAATATTCAATGATTTTTGCCATTGAAAAACGTCCAGAAATGATTGAAGCTACTGACTGAATGAAAGGAGCTGGTATCTCACTCTCTTTGAATCTTGTTTATCATGCTAAGAGGAGCAGGAAAAAGCAAAAAATTTCAGAATTGCACCTTGCAATGCGGAGAAATTACTGTTTGTGCATTTACAATATTGATTGATTTTTGCCATTGAAAAACGTCCAGAAATGATTGAAGCTACTGACTGAATGAAAGGAGCTGGCATCTCACTCTCTTTGAATCTTCTTTATCATGCTAAGAGGAGCAGGAAAAAGCAAAAAATTTCAGAATTGCACCTTGCAATGCGGAGAAATTACTGTTTGTGCATTTACAATATTCATTGATTTTTGCTATTGAAAAACATCATGTTATTCATATACCAGAAATGATTGAAGCTACTGACTGAATGAAAGGAGCTGGCATCTCACTCTCTTTGAATCTTCTTTATCATGCTAAGAGGAGCAGGAAAAAGCAAAAAATTTCAGAATTGCACCTTGCAATGCGGAGAAATTACAGTTTGTGCATTTACAATATTCATTGATTTTTGCCATAGAAAAACGTCCAGAAATGATTGAAGCTACTGACTGAATGAAAGGAGCTGGCATCTCACTCTCTTTGAATATTCTTTATCATGCTAAGAGGAGCAGGAAAAAGCAAAAAATTTCAGAATTGCACCTTGCAATGCGGAGAAATTACTGTTTGTGCATTTACAATATTCATTGATTTTTGCCATTGAAAAACGTCCAGAAATGATTGAAGGTACTGACTGAATGAAAGGAGCTGGAATATCACTCTCTTTGAATCTTCTTTATCATGCTAAGAGGAGCAGGAAAAAGCAAAAAATTTCAGAATTGCACCTTGCAATGCGGAGAAATTACTGTTTGTGCATTTACAATATTCATTGATTTTTGCCATTGAAAAACGTCCAGAAATGATTGAAGCTACTGACTGAATGAAAGGAGCTGGCATCTCACTCTCTTTGAATCTTCTTTATCATGCTAAGAGGAGCAGGAAAAAGCAAAAAATTTCAGAATTGCACCTTGCAATGCGGAGAAATTACTGTTTGTGCATTTACAATATTCATTGATTTTTGCCATTGAAAAATGTCCAGAAATGATTGAAGCTACTGACTGAATGAAAGGAGCTGGCATCTCACTCTCTTTGAATCTTCTTTATCATGCTAAGAGGAGCAGGAAAAAGCAAAAAATTTCAGAATTGCGCCTTGCAATGCGGAGAAATTACTGTTTGTGCATTTACAAAATTCATTGATTTTTGCCATTGAAAAAAATCATGTTATTCATATACCAGAAATGATTGAAGCTACTGACTGAAGGAAAGGAGCTGGCATCTCACTCTCTTTGAATCTTCTTTATCATGCTAAGAGGAGCAGGAAAAAGCAAAAAATTTCAGAATTGCACCTTGCAATGCGGAGAAATTACTGTTTGTGCATTTACAATATTCATTGATTTTTGCCATTGAAAAACATCCAGAAATGATTGAAGCTACTGACTGAATGAAAGGAGCTGGCATCTCACTCTCTTTGAATCTTCTTTATCATGCTAAGAGGAGCAGGAAAAAGCAAAAAATTTCAGAATTGCACCTTGCAATGCGGAGAAATTACAGTTTGTGCATTTACAATATTCATTGATTTTTGCCATTGAAAAACGTCCAGAAATGATTGAAGCTACTGACTGAATGAAAGGAGCTGGCATCTCACTCTCTTTGAATATTCTTTATCATGCTAAGAGGAGCAGGAAAAAGCAAAAAATTTCAGAATTGCACCTTGCAATGCGGAGAAATTACTGTTTGTGCATTTACAATATTCATTGATTTTTGCCATTGAAAAACGTCCAGAAATGATTGAAGGTACTGACTGAATGAAAGGAGCTGGAATATCACTCTCTTTGAATCTTCTTTATCATGCTAAGAGGAGCAGGAAAAAGCAAAAAATTTCAGAATTGCACCTTGCAATGCGGAGAAATTACTGTTTGTGCATTTACAATATTCATTGATTTTTGCCATTGAAAAACGTCCAGAAATGATTGAAGCTACTGACTGAATGAAAGGAGCTGGCATCTCACTCTCTTTGAATCTTCTTTATCATGCTAAGAGGAGCAGGAAAAAGCAAAAAATTTCAGAATTGCACCTTGCAATGCGGAGAAATTACTGTTTGTGCATTTACAATATTCATTGATTTTTGCCATTGAAAAATGTCCAGAAATGATTGAAGCTACTGACTGAATGAAAGGAGCTGGCATCTCACTCTCTTTGAATCTTCTTTATCATGCTAAGAGGAGCAGGAAAAAGCAAAAAATTTCAGAATTGCGCCTTGCAATGCGGAGAAATTACTGTTTGTGCATTTACAAAATTCATTGATTGTTGCCATTGAAAAACATCATGTTATTCATATACCAGAAATGATTGAAGCTACTGACTGAAGGAAAGGAGCTGGCATCTCACTCTCTTTGAATCTTCTTTATCATGCTAAGAGGAGCAGGAAAAAGCAAAAAATTTCAGAATTGCACCTTGCAATGCGGAGAAATTACTGTTTGTGCATTTACAATATTCATTGATTTTTGCCATTGAAAAACATCCAGAAATGATTGAAGCTACTGACTGAATGAAAGGAGCTGGCATCTCACTCTCTTTGAATCTTCTTTATCATGCTAAGAGGAGCAGGAAAAAGCAAAAAATTTCAGAATTGCACCTTGCAATGCGGAGAAATTACTGTTTGTGCATTTACAATATTCATTGATTTTTGCGATTGAAAAACATCATGTTATTCATATACCAGAAATGATTGAAGCTACTGACTGAATGAAAGGAGCTGGCATCTCACTCTCTTTGAATCTTCTTTATCATGCTAAGAGGAGCAGGAAAAAGTAAAAAATTTCAGAATTGCACCTTGCAATGCGGAGAAATTACTGTTTGTGCATTTACAATATTCAATGATTTTTGCCATTGAAAAACGTCCAGAAATGATTGAAGCTACTGACTGAATGAAAGGAGCTGGCATCTCACTCTCTTTGAATCTTGTTTATCATGCTAAGAGGAGCAGGAAAAAGCAAAAAATTTCAGAATTGCACCTTGCAATGCGGAGAAATTACTGTTTGTGCATTTACAATATTCATTGATTTTTGCCATTGAAAAACGTCCAGAAATGATTGAAGCTACTGACTGAATGAAAGGAGCTGGCATCTCACTCTCTTTGAATCTTCTTTATCATGCTAAGAGGAGCAGGAAAAAGCAAAAAATTTCAGAATTGCACCTTGCAATGCGGAGAAATTACTGTTTGTGCATTTACAATATTCATTGATTTTTGCCATTGAAAAACATCATGTTATTCATATACCAGAAATGATTGAAGCTACTGACTGAATGAAAGTAGCTGGCATCTCACTCTCTGTGAATCTTCTTTATCATGCTAAGAGGAGCAGGAAAAAGCAAAAAATTTCAGAATTGCACCTTGCAATGCGGAGAAATTACTGTTTGTGCATTTACAATATTCATTGATTTTTGCCATTGAAAAACGTCCAGAAATGATTGAAGCTACTGACTGAATGAAAGGAGCTGGCATCTCACTCTCTTTGAATCTTGTTTATCATGCTAAGAGGAGCAGGAAAAAGCAAAAAATTTCAGAATTGCACCTTGCAATGCGGAGAAATTACTGTTTGTGCATTTACAATATTCATTGATTTTTGCCATTGAAAAACGTCCAGAAATGATTGAAGCTACTGACTGAATGAAAGGAGCTGGCATCTCACTCTCTTTGAATCTTCTTTATCATGCTAAGAGGAGCAGGAAAAAGCAAAAAATTTCAGAATTGCACCTTGCAATGCGGAGAAATTACTGTTTGTGCATTTACAATATTCATTGATTTTTGCTATTGAAAAACATCATGTTATTCATATACCAGAAATGATTGAAGCTACTGACTGAATGAAAGGAGCTGGCATCTCACTCTCTTTGAATCTTCTTTATCATGCTAAGAGGAGCAGGAAAAAGCAAAAAATTTCAGAATTGCACCTTGCAATGCGGAGAAATTACAGTTTGTGCATTTACAATATTCATTGATTTTTGCCATTGAAAAACGTCCAGAAATGATTGAAGCTACTGACTGAATGAAAGGAGCTGGCATCTCACTCTCTTTGAATCTTCTTTATCATGCTAAGAGGAGCAGGAAAAAGCAAAAAATTTCAGAATTGCACCTTGCAATGCGGAGAAATTACTGTTTGTGCATTTACAATATTCATTGATTTTTGCCATTGAAAAACGTCCAGAAATGATTGAAGGTACTGACTGAATGAAAGGAGCTGGCATCTCACTCTCTTTGAATCTTCTTTATCATGCTAAGAGGAGCAGGAAAAAGCAAAAAATTTCAGAATTGCACCTTGCAATGCGGAGAAATTACTGTTTGTGCATTTACAATATTCATTGATTTTTGCCATTGAAAAACGTCCAGAAATGATTGAAGCTACTGACTGAATGAAAGGAGCTGGCATCTCACTCTCTTTGAATCTTCTTTATCATGCTAAGAGGAGCAGGAAAAAGCAAAAAATTTCAGAATTGCACCTTGCAATGCGGAGAAATTACTGTTTGTGCATTTACAATATTCATTGATTTTTGCCATTGAAAAATGTCCAGAAATGATTGAAGCTACTGACTGAATGAAAGGAGCTGGCATCTCACTCTCTTTGAATCTTCTTTATCATGCTAAGAGGAGCAGGAAAAAGCAAAAAATTTCAGAATTGCGCCTTGCAATGCGGAGAAATTACTGTTTGTGCATTTACAAAATTCATTGATTTTTGCCATTGAAAAACATCATGTTATTCATATACCAGAAATGATTGAAGCTACTGACTGAAGGAAAGGAGCTGGCATCTCACTCTCTTTGAATCTTCTTTATCATGCTAAGAGGAGCAGGAAAAAGCAAAAAATTTCAGAATTGCACCTTGCAATGCGGAGAAATTACTGTTTGTGCATTTACAATATTCATTGATTTTTGCGATTGAAAAACATCTTGTTATTCATATACCAGAAATGATTGAAGCTACTGACTGAATGAAAGGAGCTGGCATCTCACTCTCTTTGAATCTTCTTTATCATGCTAAGAGGAGCAGGAAAAAGTAAAAAATTTCAGAATTGCACCTTGCAATGCGGAGAAATTACTGTTTGTGCATTTACAATATTCAATGATTTTTGCCATTGAAAAACGTCCAGAAATGATTGAAGCTACTGACTGAATGAAAGGAGCTGGCATCTCACTCTCTTTGAATCTTGTTTATCATGCTAAGAGGAGCAGGAAAAAGCAAAAAATTTCAGAATTGCACCTTGCAATGCGGAGAAATTACTGTTTGTGCATTTACAATATTCATTGATTTTTGCCATTGAAAAACGTCCAGAAATGATTGAAGCTACTGACTGAATGAAAGGAGCTGGCATCTCACTCTCTTTGAATCTTCTTTATCATGCTAAGAGGAGCAGGAAAAAGCAAAAAATTTCAGAATTGCACCTTGCAATGCGGAGAAATTACTGTTTGTGCATTTACAATATTCATTGATTTTTGCCATTGAAAAACATCATGTTATTCATATACCAGAAATGATTGAAGCTACTGACTGAATGAAAGTAGCTGGCATCTCACTCTCTGTGAATCTTCTTTATCATGCTAAGAGGAGCAGGAAAAAGCAAAAAATTTCAGAATTGCACCTTGCAATGCGGAGAAATTACTGTTTGTGCATTTACAATATTCATTGATTTTTGCCATTGAAAAACGTCCAGAAATGATTGAAGCTACTGACTGAATGAAAGGAGCTGGCATCTCACTCTCTTTGAATCTTGTTTATCATGCTAAGAGGAGCAGGAAAAAGCAAAAAATTTCAGAATTGCACCTTGCAATGCGGAGAAATTACTGTTTGTGCATTTACAATATTCATTGATTTTTGCCATTGAAAAACGTCCAGAAATGATTGAAGCTACTGACTGAATGAAAGGAGCTGGCATCTCACTCTCTTTGAATCTTCTTTATCATGCTAAGAGGAGCAGGAAAAAGCAAAAAATTTCAGAATTGCACCTTGCAATGCGGAGAAATTACTGTTTGTGCATTTACAATATTCATTGATTTTTGCTATTGAAAAACATCATGTTATTCATATACCAGAAATGATTGAAGCTACTGACTGAATGAAAGGAGCTGGCATCTCACTCTCTTTGAATCTTCTTTATCATGCTAAGAGGAGCAGGAAAAAGCAAAAAATTTCAGAATTGCACCTTGCAATGCGGAGAAATTACAGTTTGTGCATTTACAATATTCATTGATTTTTGCCATTGAAAAACGTCCAGAAATGATTGAAGCTACTGACTGAATGAAAGGAGCTGGCATCTCACTCTCTTTGAATCTTCTTTATCATGCTAAGAGGAGCAGGAAAAAGCAAAAAATTTCAGAATTGCACCTTGCAATGCGGAGAAATTACTGTTTGTGCATTTACAATATTCATTGATTTTTGCCATTGAAAAACGTCCAGAAATGATTGAAGGTACTGACTGAATGAAAGGAGCTGGCATCTCACTCTCTTTGAATCTTCTTTATCATGCTAAGAGGAGCAGGAAAAAGCAAAAAATTTCAGAATTGCACCTTGCAATGCGGAGAAATTACTGTTTGTGCATTTACAATATTCATTGATTTTTGCCATTGAAAAACGTCCAGAAATGATTGAAGCTACTGAATGAATGAAAGGAGCTGGCATCTCACTCTCTTTGAATCTTCTTTATCATGCTAAGAGGAGCAGGAAAAAGCAAAAAATTTCAGAATTGCACCTTGCAATGCGGAGAAATTACTGTTTGTGCATTTACAATATTCATTGATTTTTGCCATTGAAAAATGTCCAGAAATGATTGAAGCTACTGACTGAATGAAAGGAGCTGGCATCTCACTCTCTTTGAATCTTCTTTATCATGCTAAGAGGAGCAGGAAAAAGCAAAAAATTTCAGAATTGCGCCTTGCAATGCGGAGAAATTACTGTTTGTGCATTTACAAAATTCATTGATTTTTGCCATTGAAAAACATCATGTTATTCATATACCAGAAATGATTGAAGCTACTGACTGAAGGAAAGGAGCTGGCATCTCACTCTCTTTGAATCTTCTTTATCATGCTAAGAGGAGCAGGAAAAAGCAAAAAATTTCAGAATTGCACCTTGCAATGCGGAGAAATTACTGTTTGTGCATTTACAATATTCATTGATTTTTGCGATTGAAAAACATCTTGTTATTCATATACCAGAAATGATTGAAGCTACTGACTGAATGAAAGGAGCTGGCATCTCACTCTCTTTGAATCTTCTTTATCATGCTAAGAGGAGCAGGAAAAAGTAAAAAATTTCAGAATTGCACCTTGCAATGCGGAGAAATTACTGTTTGTGCATTTACAATATTCAATGATTTTTGCCATTGAAAAACGTCCAGAAATGATTGAAGCTACTGACTGAATGAAAGGAGCTGGCATCTCACTCTCTTTGAATCTTGTTTATCATGCTAAGAGGAGCAGGAAAAAGCAAAAAATTTCAGAATTGCACCTTGCAATGCGGAGAAATTACTGTTTGTGCATTTACAATATTCATTGATTTTTGCCATTGAAAAACGTCCAGAAATGATTGAAGCTCCTGACTGAATGAAAGGAGCTGGCATCTCACTCTCTTTGAATCTTCTTTATCATGCTAAGAGGAGCAGGAAAAGCAAAAAATTTCAGAATTGCACCTTGCAATGCGGAGAAATTACTGTTTGTGCATTTACAATAATCATTGATTTTTGCCATTGAAAAACGTCCAGAAATGATTGAAGCTACTGACTGAATGAAAGGAGCTGTCATCTCACTCTCTTTGAATGTTCTTTATCATGCTAAGAGGAGCAGGAAAAAGCAAAAAATTTCAGAATTGCACCTTGCAATGCGGAGAAATTACTGTTTGTGCATTTACAATATTCATTGATTTTTGCCATTGAAAAATGTCCAGAAATGATTGAAGCTACTGACTGAATGAAAGGAGCTGGCATCTCACTCTCTTTGAATCTTCTTTATCATGCTAAGAGGAGCAGGAAAAAGCAAAAAATTTCAGAATTGCGCCTTGCAATGCGGAGAAATTACTGTTTGTGCATTTACAAAATTCATTGATTTTTGCCATTGAAAAACATCATGTTATTCATATGCCAGAAATGATTGACGCTACTGACTGAAGGAAAGGAGCTGGCATCTCACTCTCTTTGAATCTTCTTTATCATGCTAAGAGGAGCAGGAAAAAGCAAAAAATTTCAGAATTGCACCTTGCAATGCGGAGAAATTACAGTTTGTGCATTTACAATATTCATTGATTTTTGCCATTGAAAAACGTCCAGAAATGATTGAAGCTACTGACTGAATGAAAGGAGCTGGCATCTCACTCTCTTTGAATCTTCTTTATCATGCTAAGAGGAGCAGGAAAAAGCAAAAAATTTCAGAATTGCACCTTGCAATGCGGAGAAATTACTGTTTGTGCATTTACAATATTCATTGATTTTTGCGATTGAAAAACATCATGTTATTCATATACCAGAAATGTTTGAAGCTACTGACTTAATGAAAGGAGCTGGTATCTCACTCTCTTTGAATCTTCTTCATAATGCTAAGAGGAGCAGGAAAAAGCAAAAAATTTCAGAATTGCACCTTGCAATGCGGAGAAATTACTGTTTGTGCATTTACAATATTCATTGATTTTTGCCATTAAAAAACGTCCAGAAATGATTGAAGCTTCTGACAATGAAAGGAGCTGGCATCTCACTCTCTTTGAATCTTCTTTATCATGCTAAGAGGAGCAGGAAAAAGCAAAAAATTTCAGAATTGCACCTTGCAATGCTGAGAAATTACTGTTTGTGCATTTACAAAATTCATTGATTTTTGCCATTGAAAAACATCATGTTATTCATATACCAGAAATGATTGAAGCTACAGACTGAATGAAAGGAGCTGGCATCTCACTCTCTTTGAATCTTCTTTATCATGCTAAGAGGAGCAGGAAAAAGCAAAAAATTTCAGAATTGCACCTTGCAATGCGGAGAAATTAATGTTTGTGCATTTACAATATTCATTGATTTTTGCCATTGAAAAACATCATGTTATTCATATACCAGAAATGTTTGAAGCTACTGACTGAATGAAAGGAGCTGGCATCTCACTCTCTTTGAATCTTCTTTATCATGCTAAGAGGAGCAGGAAAAAGCAAAAAATTTCAGAATTGCACCTTGCAATGCGGAGAAATTACAGTTTGTGCATTTACAATATTCATTGATTTTTGCCATTGAAAAACGTCCAGAAATGATTGAAGCTACTGACTGAATGAAAGGAGCTGGCATCTCACTCTCTTTGAATCTTCTTTATCATGCTAAGAGGAGCAGGAAAAAGCAAAAAATTTCAGAATTGCACCTTGCAATGCGGAGAAATTACTGTTTGTGCATTTACAATATTCATTGATTTTTGCCATTGAAAAACGTCCAGAAATGATTGAAGGTACTGACTGAATGAAAGGAGCTGGCATCTCACTCTCTTTGAATCTTCTTTATCATGCTAAGAGGAGCAGGAAAAAGCAAAAAATTTCAGAATTGCACCTTGCAATGCGGAGAAATTACTGTTTGTGCATTTACAATATTCATTGATTTTTGCCATTGAAAAACGTCCAGAAATGATTGAAGCTACTGACTGAATGAAAGGAGCTGGCATCTCACTCTCTTTGAATCTTCTTTATCATGCTAAGAGGAGCAGGAAAAAGCAAAAAATTTCAGAATTGCACCTTGCAATGCGGAGAAATTACTGTTTGTGCATTTACAATATTCATTGATTTTTGCCATTGAAAAATGTCCAGAAATGATTGAAGCTACTGACTGAATGAAAGGAGCTGGCATCTCACTCTCTTTGAATCTTCTTTATCATGCTAAGAGGAGCAGGAAAAAGCAAAAAATTTCAGAATTGCGCCTTGCAATGCGGAGAAATTACTGTTTGTGCATTTACAAAATTCATTGATTTTTGCCATTGAAAAACATCATGTTATTCATATACCAGAAATGATTGAAGCTACTGACTGAAGGAAAGGAGCTGGCATCTCACTCTCTTTGAATCTTCTTTATCATGCTAAGAGGAGCAGGAAAACGCAAAAAATTTCAGAATTGCACCTTGCAATGCGGAGAAATTACTGTTTGTGCATTTACAATATTCATTGATTTTTGCGATTGAAAAACATCTTGTTATTCATATACCAGAAATGATTGAAGCTACTGACTGAATGAAAGGAGCTGGCATCTCACTCTCTTTGAATCTTCTTTATCATGCTAAGAGGAGCAGGAAAAAGTAAAAAATTTCAGAATTGCACCTTGCAATGCGGAGAAATTACTGTTTGTGCATTTACAATATTCAATGATTTTTGCCATTGAAAAACGTCCAGAAATGATTGAAGCTACTGACTGAATGAAAGGAGCTGGCATCTCACTCTCTTTGAATCTTGTTTATCATGCTAAGAGGAGCAGGAAAAAGCAAAAAATTTCAGAATTGCACCTTGCAATGCGGAGAAATTACTGTTTGTGCATTTACAATATTCATTGATTTTTGCCATTGAAAAACGTCCAGAAATGATTGAAGCTCCTGACTGAATGAAAGGAGCTGGCATCTCACTCTCTTTGAATCTTCTTTATCATGCTAAGAGGAGCAGGAAAAGCAAAAAATTTCAGAATTGCACCTTGCAATGCGGAGAAATTACTGTTTGTGCATTTACAATAATCATTGATTTTTGCCATTGAAAAACGTCCAGAAATGATTGAAGCTACTGACTGAATGAAAGGAGCTGTCATCTCACTCTCTTTGAATGTTCTTTATCATGCTAAGAGGAGCAGGAAAAAGCAAAAAATTTCAGAATTGCACCTTGCAATGCGGAGAAATTACTGTTTGTGCATTTACAATATTCATTGATTTTTGCCATTGAAAAATGTCCAGAAATGATTGAAGCTACTGACTGAATGAAAGGAGCTGGCATCTCACTCTCTTTGAATCTTCTTTATCATGCTAAGAGGAGCAGGAAAAAGCAAAAAATTTCAGAATTGCGCCTTGCAATGCGGAGAAATTACTGTTTGTGCATTTACAAAATTCATTGATTTTTGCCATTGAAAAACATCATGTTATTCATATGCCAGAAATGATTGACGCTACTGACTGAAGGAAAGGAGCTGGCATCTCACTCTCTTTGAATCTTCTTTATCATGCTAAGAGGAGCAGGAAAAAGCAAAAAATTTCAGAATTGCACCTTGCAATGCGGAGAAATTACAGTTTGTGCATTTACAATATTCATTGATTTTTGCCATTGAAAAACGTCCAGAAATGATTGAAGCTACTGACTGAATGAAAGGAGCTGGCATCTCACTCTCTTTGAATCTTCTTTATCATGCTAAGAGGAGCAGGAAAAAGCAAAAAATTTCAGAATTGCACCTTGCAATGCGGAGAAATTACTGTTTGTGCATTTACAATATTCATTGATTTTTGCGATTGAAAAACATCATGTTATTCATATACCAGAAATGTTTGAAGCTACTGACTTAATGAAAGGAGCTGGTATCTCACTCTCTTTGAATCTTCTTCATAATGCTAAGAGGAGCAGGAAAAAGCAAAAAATTTCAGAATTGCACCTTGCAATGCGGAGAAATTACTGTTTGTGCATTTACAATATTCATTGATTTTTGCCATTAAAAAACGTCCAGAAATGATTGAAGCTTCTGACAATGAAAGGAGCTGGCATCTCACTCTCTTTGAATCTTCTTTATCATGCTAAGAGGAGCAGGAAAAAGCAAAAAATTTCAGAATTGCACCTTGCAATGCTGAGAAATTACTGTTTGTGCATTTACAAAATTCATTGATTTTTGCCATTGAAAAACATCATGTTATTCATATACCAGAAATGATTGAAGCTACAGACTGAATGAAAGGAGCTGGCATCTCACTCTCTTTGAATCTTCTTTATCATGCTAAGAGGAGCAGGAAAAAGCAAAAAATTTCAGAATTGCACCTTGCAATGCGGAGAAATTAATGTTTGTGCATTTACAATATTCATTGATTTTTGCCATTGAAAAACATCATGTTATTCATATACCAGAAATGTTTGAAGCTACTGACTGAATGAAAGGAGCTGACATCTCACTCTCTTTGAATCTTCTTTATCATGCTAAGAGGAGCAGGAAAAAGCAAAAAATTTCAGAATTGCACCTTGCAATGCGGAGAAATTACTGTTTGTGCATTTACAATATTCATTGATTTTTGCCATTGAAAAACGTCCAGAAATGATTGAAGCTACTGACTGAATGAAAGGAGCTGGCATCTCACTCTCTTTGAATCTTCTTTATCATGCTAACAGGAGCAGGAAAAAGCAAAAAATTTCAGAATTGCACCTTGCAATGCGGAGAAATTACTGTTTGTGCATTTACAATATTCATTGATTTTTGCCATTGAAAAACGTCCAGAAATGATTGAAGCTACTGACTGAATGAAAGGAGCTGGCATCTCACTCTCTTTGAATCTTCTTTATCATGCTAAGAGGAGCAGGAAAAAGCAAAAAAATTCAGAATTGCACCTTGCAATGCGGAGAAATTACAGTTTGTGCATTTACAATATTCATTGATTTTTGCCATTGAAGAACGTCCAGAAATGATTGAAGCTACTGACTGAATGAAAGGAGCTGGCATCTCACTCTCTTTGAATCTTCTTTATCATGCTAAGAGGAGCAGGAAAAAGCAAAAAATTTCAGAATTGCACCTTGCAATGCGGAGAAATTACTGTTTGTGCATTTACAATATTCATTGATTTTTGCCATTGAAAAACGTCCAGAAATGATTGAAGCTACTGACTGAATGAAAGGAGCTGGCATCTCACTCTCTTTGAATCTTCTTTATCATGCTAAGAGGAGCAGGAAAAAGCAAAAAATTTCAGAATTGCACCTTGCAATGCGGAGAAATTACTGTTTGTGCATTTACAATATTCATTGATTTTTGCCATTGAAAAACATGTTATTCATATACCAGAAATGTTTGAAGCTCCTGACTGAATGAAAGGAGCTGGCACCTCACTCTCTTTGAATCTTCTTTATCATGCTAAGAGGAGCAGGAAAAAGCAAAAAATTTCAGAATTGCACCTTGCAATGCGGAGAAATTACTGTTTGTGCATTTACAATATTCATTGATTTTTGCCATTGAAAAACATCATGTTATTCATATACCAGAAATGTTTGAAGCTACTGACTTAATGAAAGGAGCTGGTATCTCACTCTCTTTGAATCTTCTTCATAATGCTAAGAGGAGCAGGAAAAAGCAAAAAATTTCAGAATTGCACCTTGCAATGCGGAGAAATTACTGTTTGTGCATTTACAATATTCATTGATTTTTGCCATTAAAAAACGTCCAGAAATGATTGAAGCTACTGACAATGAAAGGAGCTGGCATCTCACTCTCTTTGAATCTTCTTTATCATGCTAAGAGGAGCAGGAAAAAGCAAAAAATTTCAGAATTGCACCTTGCAATGCTGAGAAATTACTGTTTGTGCATTTACAAAATTCATTGATTTTTGCCATTGAAAAACATCATGTTATTCATATACCAGAAATGATTGAAGCTACTGACTGAATGAAAGGAGCTGGCATCTCACTCTCTTTGAATCTTCTTTATCATGCTAAGAGGAGCAGGAAAAAGCAAAAAATTTCAGAATTGCACCTTGCAATGCGGAGAAATTACTGTTTGTGCATTTACAATATTCATTGATTTTTGCCATTGAAAAACATCATGTTATTCATATACCAGAAATGTTTGAAGCTACTGACTGAATGAAAGGAGCTGACATCTCACTCTCTTTGAATCTTCTTTATCATGCTAAGAGGAGCAGGAAAAAGCAAAAAATTTCAGAATTGCACCTTGCAATGCGGAGAAATTACTGTTTGTGCATTTACAATATTCATTGATTTTTGCCATTGAAAAACGTCCAGAAATGATTGAAGCTACTGACTGAATGAAAGGAGCTGGCATCTCACTCTCTTTGAATCTTCTTTATCATGCTAACAGGAGCAGGAAAAAGCAAAAAATTTCAAAATTGCACCTTGCAATGCGGAGAAATTACTGTTTGTGCATTTACAATATTCATTGATTTTTGCCATTGAAAAACGTCCAGAAATGATTGAAGCTACTGACTGAATGAAAGGAGCTGGCATCTCACTCTCTTTGAATCTTCTTTATCATGCTAAGAGGAGCAGGAAAAAGCAAAAAAATTCAGAATTGCACCTTGCAATGCGGAGAAATTACAGTTTGTGCATTTACAATATTCATTGATTTTTGCCATTGAAGAACGTCCAGAAATGATTGAAGCTACTGACTGAATGAAAGGAGCTGGCATCTCACTCTCTTTGAATCTTCTTTATCATGCTAAGAGGAGCAGGAAAAAGCAAAAAAATTCAGAATTGCACCTTGCAATGCGGAGAAATTACTGTTTGTGCATTTACAATATTCATTGATTTTTGCCATTGAAAAACGTCCAGAAATGATTGAAGCTACTGACTGAATGAAAGGAGCTGGCATCTCACTCTCTTTGAATCTTCTTTATCATGCTAAGAGGAGCAGGAAAAAGCAAAAAATTTCAGAATTGCACCTTGCAATGCGGAGAAATTACTGTTTGTGCATTTACAATATTCATTGATTTTTGCCATTGAAAAACATGTTATTCATATACCAGAAATGTTTGAAGCTCCTGACTGAATGAAAGGAGCTGGCACCTCACTCTCTTTGAATCTTCTTTATCATGCTAAGAGGAGCAGGAAAAAGCAAAAAATTTCAGAATTGCACCTTGCAATGCGGAGAAATTACTGTTTGTGCATTTACAATATTCATTGATTTTTGCCATTGAAAAACATCATGTTATTCATATACCAGAAATGTTTGAAGCTACTGACTGAATGAAAGGAGCTGACATCTCACTCTCTTTGAATCTTCTTTATCATGCTAAGAGGAGCAGGAAAAAGCAAAAAATTTCAGAATTGCACCTTGCAATGCGGAGAAATTACAGTTCTTGCATTTACAATATTCATTGATTTTTGCCATTGAAGAACGTCCAGAAATGATTGAAGCTACTGACTGAATGAAAGGAGCTGGCATCTCACTCTCTTTGAATCTTCTTTATCATGCTAAGAGGAGCAGGAAAAAGCAAAAAATTTCAGAATTGCACCTTGCAATGCGGAGAAATTACTGTTTGTGCATTTACAATATTCATTGATTTTTGCCATTGAAAAACGTCCAGAAATGATTGAAGCTACTGACTGAATGAAAGGAGCTGGTATCTCACTCTCTTTGAATCTTCTTTATCATGCTAAGAGGAGCAGGAAAAAGCAAAAAATTTCAGAATTGCACCTTGCAATGCGGAGAAATTACTGTTTGTGCATTTACAATATTCATTGATTTTTGCCATTGAAAAACATGTTATTCATATACCAGAAATGTTTGAAGCTCCTGACTGAATGAAAGGAGCTGGCACCTCACTCTCTTTGAATCTTCTTTATCATGCTAAGAGGGGCAGGAAAAAGCAAAAAATTTCAGAATTGCACCTTGCAATGCGGAGAAATTACTGTTTGTGCATTTACAATATTCATTGATTTTTGCCATTGAAAAACGTCCAGAAATGATTGAAGCTACTGACTGAATGAAAGGAGCTGGCATCTCACTCTCTTTGAATCTTCTTTATCATGCTAAGAGGAGCAGGAAAAAGCAAAAAAATTCAGAATTGCACCTTGCAATGCGGAGAAATTACTGTTTGTGCATTTACAATATTCATTGATTTTTGCCATTGAAAAACGTCCAGAAATGATTGAAGCTACTGACTGAATGAAAGGAGCTGGCATCTCACTCTCTTTGAATCTTCTTTATCATGCTAAGAGGAGCAGGAAAAAGCAAAAAATTTCAGAATTGCACCTTGCAATGCGGAGAAATTACTGTTTGTGTATTTACAATATTCATTGATTTTTGCCATTGAAAAACGTCCAGAAATGATTTAAGCTACTGACTGAATGAAAGGAGCTGGCATCTCACTCTCTTTGAATCTTCTTTATCATGCTAAGAGGAGCAGGAAAAAGCAAAAAATTTCAGAATTGCACCTTGCAATGCGGAGAAATTACTGTTTGTGCATTTACAATATTCATTGATTTTTGCCATTGAAAAATATGTTATTCATATACCAGAAATGTTTGAAGCTCCTGACTGAATGAAAGGATCTGGCACCTCACTCTCTTTGAATCTTCTTTATCATGCTAAGAGGAGCAGGAAAAAGCAAAAAATTTCAGAATTGCACCTTGCAATGCGGAGAAATTACTGTTTGTGCATTTACAATATTCATTGATTTTTGCCATTGAAAAACGTCCAGAAATGATTGAAGCTACTGACTGAATGAAAGGAGCTGTCATCTCATTCTCTTTGAATCTTCTTTATCATGCTAAGAGGAGCAGGAAAAAGCAAAAAATTTCAGAATTGCACCTTGCAATGCCGAGAAATTACTGTTTGTGCATTTACAATATTCATTGATTTTTGCCATTGAAAAATGTCCAGAAATGATTGAAGCTACTGACTGAATGAAAGGAGCTGGCATCTCACTCTCTTTGAATCTTCTTTATCATGCTAAGAGGAGCAGGAAAAAGCAAAAAATTTCAGAATTGCGCCTTGCAATGCGGAGAAATTACTGTTTGTGCATTTACAATATTCATTGATTTTTGCGATTGAAAAACATCATGTTATTCATATACCAGAAATGATTGAAGCTACTGACTGAATGAAAGGAGCTGGCATCTCACTCTCTTTGAATCTTCTTTATCATGCTAAGAGGAGCAGGAAAAAGTAAAAAATTTCAGAATTGCACCTTGCAATGCGGAGAAATTACTGTTTGTGCATTTACAATATTCAATGATTTTTGCCATTGAAAAACGTCCAGAAATGATTGAAGCTACTGACTGAACGAAAGGAGCTGGCATCTCACTCTCTTTGAATCTTCTTTATCATGCTAAGAGGAGCAGGAAAAAGCAAAAAATTTCAGAATTGCACCTTGCAATGCGGAGAAATTACTGTTTGTGCATTTACAATATTCATTGATTTTTGCCATTGAAAAACATCATGTTATTCATATACCAGAAATGTTTGAAGCTACTGACTTAATGAAAGGAGCTGGTATCTCACTCTCTTTGAATCTTCTTCATAATGCTAAGAGGAGCAGGAAAAAGCAAAAAATTTCAGAATTGCACCTTGCAATGCGGAGAAATTACTGTTTGTGCATTTACAATATTCATTGATTTTTGCCATTGAAAAACGTCCAGAAATGATTGAAGCTACTGACAATGAAAGGAGCTGGCATCTCACTCTCTTTGAATCTTCTTTATCATGCTAAGAGGAGCAGGAAAAAGCAAAAAATTTCAGAATTGCGCCTTGCAATGCGGAGAAATTACTGTTTGTGCATTTACAATATTCATTGATTTTTGCGATTGAAAAACATCATGTTATTCATATACCAGAAATGATTGAAGCTACTGACTGAATGAAAGGAGCTGGCATCTCACTCTCTTTGAATCTTCTTTATCATGCTAAGAGGAGCAGGAAAAAGTAAAAAAATTCAGAATTGCACCTTGCAATGCGGAGAAATTACTGTTTGTGCATTTACAATATTCAATGATTTTTGCCATTGAAAAACGTCCAGAAATGATTGAAGCTACTGACTGAATGAAAGGAGCTGGCATCTCACTCTCTTTGAATCTTGTTTATCATGCTAAGAGGAGCAGGAAAAAGCAAAAAATTTCAGAATTGCACCTTGCAATGCGGAGAAATTACTGTTTGTGCATTTACAATATTCATTGATTTTTGCCATTGAAAAACGTCCAGAAATGATTGAAGCTACTGACTGAATGAAAGGAGCTGGCATCTCACTCTCTTTGAATCTTCTTTATCATGCTAAGAGGAGCAGGAAAAAGCAAAAAATTTCAGAATTGCACCTTGCAATGCGGAGAAATTACTGTTTGTGCATTTACAATATTCATTGATTTTTGCCATTGAAAAACGTCCAGAAATGATTTAAGCTACTGACTGAATGAAAGGAGCTGGCATCTCACTCTCTTTGAATCTTCTTTATCATGCTAAGAGGAGCAGGAAAAAGCAAAAAATTTCAGAATTGCACCTTGCAATGCGGAGAAATTACTGTTTGTGCATTTACAATATTCATTGATTTTTGCCATTGAAAAATATGTTATTCATATACCAGAAATGTTTGAAGCTCCTGACTGAATGAAAGGATCTGGCACCTCACTCTCTTTGAATCTTCTTTATCATGCTAAGAGGAGCAGGAAAAAGCAAAAAATTTCAGAATTGCACCTTGCAATGCGGAGAAATTACTGTTTGTGCATTTACAATATTCATTGATTTTTGCCATTGAAAAACGTCCAGAAATGATTGAAGCTACTGACTGAATGAAAGGAGCTGTCATCTCATTCTCTTTGAATCTTCTTTATCATGCTAAGAGGAGCAGGAAAAAGCAAAAAATTTCAGAATTGCACCTTGCAATGCCGAGAAATTACTGTTTGTGCATTTACAATATTCATTGATTTTTGCCATTGAAAAATGTCCAGAAATGATTGAAGCTACTGACTGAATGAAAGGAGCTGGCATCTCACTCTCTTTGAATCTTCTTTATCATGCTAAGAGGAGCAGGAAAAAGCAAAAAATTTCAGAATTGCGCCTTGCAATGCGGAGAAATTACTGTTTGTGCATTTACAAAATTCATTGATTTTTGCCATTGAAAAACATCATGTTATTCATATACCAGAAATGATTGAAGCTACTGACTGAATGAAAGGAGCTGGCATCTCACTCTCTTTGAATCTTCTTTATCATGCTAAGAGGAGCAGGAAAAAGTAAAAAATTTCAGAATTGCACCTTGCAATGCGGAGAAATTACTGTTTGTGCATTTACAATATTCAATGATTTTTGCCATTGAAAAACGTCCAGAAATGATTGAAGCTACTGACTGAACGAAAGGAGCTGGCATCTCACTCTCTTTGAATCTTCTTTATCATGCTAAGAGGAGCAGGAAAAAGCAAAAAATTTCAGAATTGCACCTTGCAATGCGGAGAAATTACTGTTTGTGCATTTACAATATTCATTGATTTTTGCCATTGAAAAACATCATGTTATTCATATACCAGAAATGTTTGAAGCTACTGACTTAATGAAAGGAGCTGGTATCTCACTCTTTGAATCTTCTTCATAATGCTAAGAGGAGCAGGAAAAAGCAAAAAATTTCAGAATTGCGCCTTGCAATGCGGAGAAATTACTGTTTGTGCATTTACAATATTCATTGATTTTTGCCATTGAAAAACGTCCAGAAATGATTGAAGCTACTGACAATGAAAGGAGCTGGCATCTCACTCTCTTTGAATCTTCTTTATCATGCTAAGAGGAGCAGGAAAAAGCAAAAAATTTCAGAATTGCACCTTGCAATGCTGAGAAATTACTGTTTGTGCATATACAAAATTCATTGATTTTTACCATTGAAAAACATCATGTTATTCATATACCAGAAATGATTGAAGCTACTGACTGAATGAAAGGAGCTGGCATCTCACTCTCTTTGAATCTTCTTTATCATGGCTAAGAGGAGCAGGAAAAAGCAAAAAATTTCAGAATTGCACCTTGCAATGCGGAGAAATTACTGTTTGTGCATTTACAATATTCATTGATTTTTGCCATTGAAAAACATCATGTTATTCATATACCAGAAATGTTTGAAGCTACTGACTGAATGAAAGGAACTGACATCTCACTCTCTTTGAATCTTCTTTATCATGCTAAGAGGAGCAGGAAAAAGCAAAAAATTTCAGAATTGCACCTTGCAATGCGGAGAAATTACTGTTTGTGCATTTACAATATTCATTGATTTTTGCCATTGAAAAACGTCCAGAAATGATTGAAGCTACTGACTGAATGAAAGGAGCTGGCATCTCATTCTCTTTGAATCTTCTTTATCATGCTAAGAGGAGCAGGAAAAAGCAAAAAATTTCAGAATTGCACCTTGCAATGCCGAGAAATTACTGTTTGTGCATTTACAATATTCATTGATTTTTGCCATTGAAAAATGTCCAGAAATGATTGAAGCTACTGACTGAATGAAAGGAGCTGGCATCTCACTCTCTTTGAATCTTCTTTATCATGCTAAGAGGAGCAGGAAAAAGCAAAAAATTTCAGAATTGCACCTTGCAATGCTGAGAAATTACTGTTTGTGCATTTACAAAATTCATTGATTTTTGCCATTGAAAAACATCATGTTATTCATATACCAGAAATGATTGAAGCTACAGACTGAATGAAAGGAGCTGGCATCTCACTCTCTTTGAATCTTCTTTATCATGCTAAGAGGAGCAGGAAAAAGCAAAAAATTTCAGAATTGCACCTTGCAATGCGGAGAAATTAATGTTTGTGCATTTACAATATTCATTGATTTTTGCCATTGAAAAACATCATGTTATTCATATACCAGAAATGTTTGAAGCTACTGACTGAATGAAAGGAGCTGACATCTCACTCTCTTTGAATCTTCTTTATCATGCTAAGAGGAGCAGGAAAAAGCAAAAAATTTCAGAATTGCACCTTGCAATGCGGAGAAATTACTGTTTGTGCATTTACAATATTCATTGATTTTTGCCATTGAAAAACGTCCAGAAATGATTGAAGCTACTGACTGAATGAAAGGAGCTGGCATCTCACTCTCTTTGAATCTTCTTTATCATGCTAACAGGAGCAGGAAAAAGCAAAAAATTTCAGAATTGCACCTTGCAATGCGGAGAAATTACTGTTTGTGCATTTACAATATTCATTGATTTTTGCCATTGAAAAACGTCCAGAAATGATTGAAGCTACTGACTGAATGAAAGGAGCTGGCATCTCACTCTCTTTGAATCTTCTTTATCATGCTAAGAGGAGCAGGAAAAAGCAAAAAAATTCAGAATTGCACCTTGCAATGCGGAGAAATTACAGTTTGTGCATTTACAATATTCATTGATTTTTGCCATTGAAGAACGTCCAGAAATGATTGAAGCTACTGACTGAATGAAAGGAGCTGGCATCTCACTCTCTTTGAATCTTCTTTATCATGCTAAGAGGAGCAGGAAAAAGCAAAAAATTTCAGAATTGCACCTTGCAATGCGGAGAAATTACTGTTTGTGCATTTACAATATTCATTGATTTTTGCCATTGAAAAACGTCCAGAAATGATTGAAGCTACTGACTGAATGAAAGGAGCTGGCATCTCACTCTCTTTGAATCTTCTTTATCATGCTAAGAGGAGCAGGAAAAAGCAAAAAATTTCAGAATTGCACCTTGCAATGCGGAGAAATTACTGTTTGTGCATTTACAATATTCATTGATTTTTGCCATTGAAAAACATGTTATTCATATACCAGAAATGTTTGAAGCTCCTGACTGAATGAAAGGAGCTGGCACCTCACTCTCTTTGAATCTTCTTTATCATGCTAAGAGGAGCAGGAAAAAGCAAAAAATTTCAGAATTGCACCTTGCAATGCGGAGAAATTACTGTTTGTGCATTTACAATATTCATTGATTTTTGCCATTGAAAAACATCATGTTATTCATATACCAGAAATGTTTGAAGCTACTGACTTAATGAAAGGAGCTGGTATCTCACTCTCTTTGAATCTTCTTCATAATGCTAAGAGGAGCAGGAAAAAGCAAAAAATTTCAGAATTGCACCTTGCAATGCGGAGAAATTACTGTTTGTGCATTTACAATATTCATTGATTTTTGCCATTAAAAAACGTCCAGAAATGATTGAAGCTACTGACAATGAAAGGAGCTGGCATCTCACTCTCTTTGAATCTTCTTTATCATGCTAAGAGGAGCAGGAAAAAGCAAAAAATTTCAGAATTGCACCTTGCAATGCTGAGAAATTACTGTTTGTGCATTTACAAAATTCATTGATTTTTGCCATTGAAAAACATCATGTTATTCATATACCAGAAATGATTGAAGCTACTGACTGAATGAAAGGAGCTGGCATCTCACTCTCTTTGAATCTTCTTTATCATGCTAAGAGGAGCAGGAAAAAGCAAAAAATTTCAGAATTGCACCTTGCAATGCGGAGAAATTACTGTTTGTGCATTTACAATATTCATTGATTTTTGCCATTGAAAAACATCATGTTATTCATATACCAGAAATGTTTGAAGCTACTGACTGAATGAAAGGAGCTGACATCTCACTCTCTTTGAATCTTCTTTATCATGCTAAGAGGAGCAGGAAAAAGCAAAAAATTTCAGAATTGCACCTTGCAATGCGGAGAAATTACTGTTTGTGCATTTACAATATTCATTGATTTTTGCCATTGAAAAACGTCCAGAAATGATTGAAGCTACTGACTGAATGAAAGGAGCTGGCATCTCACTCTCTTTGAATCTTCTTTATCATGCTAACAGGAGCAGGAAAAAGCAAAAAATTTCAAAATTGCACCTTGCAATGCGGAGAAATTACTGTTTGTGCATTTACAATATTCATTGATTTTTGCCATTGAAAAACGTCCAGAAATGATTGAAGCTACTGACTGAATGAAAGGAGCTGGCATCTCACTCTCTTTGAATCTTCTTTATCATGCTAAGAGGAGCAGGAAAAAGCAAAAAAATTCAGAATTGCACCTTGCAATGCGGAGAAATTACAGTTTGTGCATTTACAATATTCATTGATTTTTGCCATTGAAGAACGTCCAGAAATGATTGAAGCTACTGACTGAATGAAAGGAGCTGGCATCTCACTCTCTTTGAATCTTCTTTATCATGCTAAGAGGAGCAGGAAAAAGCAAAAAAATTCAGAATTGCACCTTGCAATGCGGAGAAATTACTGTTTGTGCATTTACAATATTCATTGATTTTTGCCATTGAAAAACGTCCAGAAATGATTGAAGCTACTGACTGAATGAAAGGAGCTGGCATCTCACTCTCTTTGAATCTTCTTTATCATGCTAAGAGGAGCAGGAAAAAGCAAAAAATTTCAGAATTGCACCTTGCAATGCGGAGAAATTACTGTTTGTGCATTTACAATATTCATTGATTTTTGCCATTGAAAAACATGTTATTCATATACCAGAAATGTTTGAAGCTCCTGACTGAATGAAAGGAGCTGGCACCTCACTCTCTTTGAATCTTCTTTATCATGCTAAGAGGAGCAGGAAAAAGCAAAAAATTTCAGAATTGCACCTTGCAATGCGGAGAAATTACTGTTTGTGCATTTACAATATTCATTGATTTTTGCCATTGAAAAACATCATGTTATTCATATACCAGAAATGTTTGAAGCTACTGACTGAATGAAAGGAGCTGACATCTCACTCTCTTTGAATCTTCTTTATCATGCTAAGAGGAGCAGGAAAAAGCAAAAAATTTCAGAATTGCACCTTGCAATGCGGAGAAATTACAGTTCTTGCATTTACAATATTCATTGATTTTTGCCATTGAAGAACGTCCAGAAATGATTGAAGCTACTGACTGAATGAAAGGAGCTGGCATCTCACTCTCTTTGAATCTTCTTTATCATGCTAAGAGGAGCAGGAAAAAGCAAAAAATTTCAGAATTGCACCTTGCAATGCGGAGAAATTACTGTTTGTGCATTTACAATATTCATTGATTTTTGCCATTGAAAAACGTCCAGAAATGATTGAAGCTACTGACTGAATGAAAGGAGCTGGCATCTCACTCTCTTTGAATCTTCTTTATCATGCTAAGAGGAGCAGGAAAAAGCAAAAAATTTCAGAATTGCACCTTGCAATGCGGAGAAATTACTGTTTGTGCATTTACAATATTCATTGATTTTTGCCATTGAAAAACATGTTATTCATATACCAGAAATGTTTGAAGCTCCTGACTGAATGAAAGGAGCTGGCACCTCACTCTCTTTGAATCTTCTTTATCATGCTAAGAGGGGCAGGAAAAAGCAAAAAATTTCAGAATTGCACCTTGCAATGCGGAGAAATTACTGTTTGTGCATTTACAATATTCATTGATTTTTGCCATTGAAAAACGTCCAGAAATGATTGAAGCTACTGACTGAATGAAAGGAGCTGGCATCTCACTCTCTTTGAATCTTCTTTATCATGCTAAGAGGAGCAGGAAAAAGCAAAAAAATTCAGAATTGCACCTTGCAATGCGGAGAAATTACTGTTTGTGCATTTACAATATTCATTGATTTTTGCCATTGAAAAACGTCCAGAAATGATTGAAGCTACTGACTGAATGAAAGGAGCTGGCATCTCACTCTCTTTGAATCTTCTTTATCATGCTAAGAGGAGCAGGAAAAAGCAAAAAATTTCAGAATTGCACCTTGCAATGCGGAGAAATTACTGTTTGTGTATTTACAATATTCATTGATTTTTGCCATTGAAAAACGTCCAGAAATGATTTAAGCTACTGACTGAATGAAAGGAGCTGGCATCTCACTCTCTTTGAATCTTCTTTATCATGCTAAGAGGAGCAGGAAAAAGCAAAAAATTTCAGAATTGCACCTTGCAATGCGGAGAAATTACTGTTTGTGCATTTACAATATTCATTGATTTTTGCCATTGAAAAATATGTTATTCATATACCAGAAATGTTTGAAGCTCCTGACTGAATGAAAGGATCTGGCACCTCACTCTCTTTGAATCTTCTTTATCATGCTAAGAGGAGCAGGAAAAAGCAAAAAATTTCAGAATTGCACCTTGCAATGCGGAGAAATTACTGTTTGTGCATTTACAATATTCATTGATTTTTGCCATTGAAAAACGTCCAGAAATGATTGAAGCTACTGACTGAATGAAAGGAGCTGTCATCTCATTCTCTTTGAATCTTCTTTATCATGCTAAGAGGAGCAGGAAAAAGCAAAAAATTTCAGAATTGCACCTTGCAATGCCGAGAAATTACTGTTTGTGCATTTACAATATTCATTGATTTTTGCCATTGAAAAATGTCCAGAAATGATTGAAGCTACTGACTGAATGAAAGGAGCTGGCATCTCACTCTCTTTGAATCTTCTTTATCATGCTAAGAGGAGCAGGAAAAAGCAAAAAATTTCAGAATTGCGCCTTGCAATGCGGAGAAATTACTGTTTGTGCATTTACAATATTCATTGATTTTTGCGATTGAAAAACATCATGTTATTCATATACCAGAAATGATTGAAGCTACTGACTGAATGAAAGGAGCTGGCATCTCACTCTCTTTGAATCTTCTTTATCATGCTAAGAGGAGCAGGAAAAAGTAAAAAATTTCAGAATTGCACCTTGCAATGCGGAGAAATTACTGTTTGTGCATTTACAATATTCAATGATTTTTGCCATTGAAAAACGTCCAGAAATGATTGAAGCTACTGACTGAACGAAAGGAGCTGGCATCTCACTCTCTTTGAATCTTCTTTATCATGCTAAGAGGAGCAGGAAAAAGCAAAAAATTTCAGAATTGCACCTTGCAATGCGGAGAAATTACTGTTTGTGCATTTACAATATTCATTGATTTTTGCCATTGAAAAACATCATGTTATTCATATACCAGAAATGTTTGAAGCTACTGACTTAATGAAAGGAGCTGGTATCTCACTCTCTTTGAATCTTCTTCATAATGCTAAGAGGAGCAGGAAAAAGCAAAAAATTTCAGAATTGCACCTTGCAATGCGGAGAAATTACTGTTTGTGCATTTACAATATTCATTGATTTTTGCCATTGAAAAACGTCCAGAAATGATTGAAGCTACTGACAATGAAAGGAGCTGGCATCTCACTCTCTTTGAATCTTCTTTATCATGCTAAGAGGAGCAGGAAAAAGCAAAAAATTTCAGAATTGCGCCTTGCAATGCGGAGAAATTACTGTTTGTGCATTTACAATATTCATTGATTTTTGCGATTGAAAAACATCATGTTATTCATATACCAGAAATGATTGAAGCTACTGACTGAATGAAAGGAGCTGGCATCTCACTCTCTTTGAATCTTCTTTATCATGCTAAGAGGAGCAGGAAAAAGTAAAAAAATTCAGAATTGCACCTTGCAATGCGGAGAAATTACTGTTTGTGCATTTACAATATTCAATGATTTTTGCCATTGAAAAACGTCCAGAAATGATTGAAGCTACTGACTGAATGAAAGGAGCTGGCATCTCACTCTCTTTGAATCTTGTTTATCATGCTAAGAGGAGCAGGAAAAAGCAAAAAATTTCAGAATTGCACCTTGCAATGCGGAGAAATTACTGTTTGTGCATTTACAATATTCATTGATTTTTGCCATTGAAAAACGTCCAGAAATGATTGAAGCTACTGACTGAATGAAAGGAGCTGGCATCTCACTCTCTTTGAATCTTCTTTATCATGCTAAGAGGAGCAGGAAAAAGCAAAAAATTTCAGAATTGCACCTTGCAATGCGGAGAAATTACTGTTTGTGCATTTACAATATTCATTGATTTTTGCCATTGAAAAACGTCCAGAAATGATTTAAGCTACTGACTGAATGAAAGGAGCTGGCATCTCACTCTCTTTGAATCTTCTTTATCATGCTAAGAGGAGCAGGAAAAAGCAAAAAATTTCAGAATTGCACCTTGCAATGCGGAGAAATTACTGTTTGTGCATTTACAATATTCATTGATTTTTGCCATTGAAAAATATGTTATTCATATACCAGAAATGTTTGAAGCTCCTGACTGAATGAAAGGATCTGGCACCTCACTCTCTTTGAATCTTCTTTATCATGCTAAGAGGAGCAGGAAAAAGCAAAAAATTTCAGAATTGCACCTTGCAATGCGGAGAAATTACTGTTTGTGCATTTACAATATTCATTGATTTTTGCCATTGAAAAACGTCCAGAAATGATTGAAGCTACTGACTGAATGAAAGGAGCTGTCATCTCATTCTCTTTGAATCTTCTTTATCATGCTAAGAGGAGCAGGAAAAAGCAAAAAATTTCAGAATTGCACCTTGCAATGCCGAGAAATTACTGTTTGTGCATTTACAATATTCATTGATTTTTGCCATTGAAAAATGTCCAGAAATGATTGAAGCTACTGACTGAATGAAAGGAGCTGGCATCTCACTCTCTTTGAATCTTCTTTATCATGCTAAGAGGAGCAGGAAAAAGCAAAAAATTTCAGAATTGCGCCTTGCAATGCGGAGAAATTACTGTTTGTGCATTTACAAAATTCATTGATTTTTGCCATTGAAAAACATCATGTTATTCATATACCAGAAATGATTGAAGCTACTGACTGAATGAAAGGAGCTGGCATCTCACTCTCTTTGAATCTTCTTTATCATGCTAAGAGGAGCAGGAAAAAGTAAAAAATTTCAGAATTGCACCTTGCAATGCGGAGAAATTACTGTTTGTGCATTTACAATATTCAATGATTTTTGCCATTGAAAAACGTCCAGAAATGATTGAAGCTACTGACTGAACGAAAGGAGCTGGCATCTCACTCTCTTTGAATCTTCTTTATCATGCTAAGAGGAGCAGGAAAAAGCAAAAAATTTCAGAATTGCACCTTGCAATGCGGAGAAATTACTGTTTGTGCATTTACAATATTCATTGATTTTTGCCATTGAAAAACATCATGTTATTCATATACCAGAAATGTTTGAAGCTACTGACTTAATGAAAGGAGCTGGTATCTCACTCTTTGAATCTTCTTCATAATGCTAAGAGGAGCAGGAAAAAGCAAAAAATTTCAGAATTGCGCCTTGCAATGCGGAGAAATTACTGTTTGTGCATTTACAATATTCATTGATTTTTGCCATTGAAAAACGTCCAGAAATGATTGAAGCTACTGACAATGAAAGGAGCTGGCATCTCACTCTCTTTGAATCTTCTTTATCATGCTAAGAGGAGCAGGAAAAAGCAAAAAATTTCAGAATTGCACCTTGCAATGCTGAGAAATTACTGTTTGTGCATATACAAAATTCATTGATTTTTACCATTGAAAAACATCATGTTATTCATATACCAGAAATGATTGAAGCTACTGACTGAATGAAAGGAGCTGGCATCTCACTCTCTTTGAATCTTCTTTATCATGGCTAAGAGGAGCAGGAAAAAGCAAAAAATTTCAGAATTGCACCTTGCAATGCGGAGAAATTACTGTTTGTGCATTTACAATATTCATTGATTTTTGCCATTGAAAAACATCATGTTATTCATATACCAGAAATGTTTGAAGCTACTGACTGAATGAAAGGAACTGACATCTCACTCTCTTTGAATCTTCTTTATCATGCTAAGAGGAGCAGGAAAAAGCAAAAAATTTCAGAATTGCACCTTGCAATGCGGAGAAATTACTGTTTGTGCATTTACAATATTCATTGATTTTTGCCATTGAAAAACGTCCAGAAATGATTGAAGCTACTGACTGAATGAAAGGAGCTGGCATCTCATTCTCTTTGAATCTTCTTTATCATGCTAAGAGGAGCAGGAAAAAGCAAAAAATTTCAGAATTGCACCTTGCAATGCCGAGAAATTACTGTTTGTGCATTTACAATATTCATTGATTTTTGCCATTGAAAAATGTCCAGAAATGATTGAAGCTACTGACTGAATGAAAGGAGCTGGCATCTCACTCTCTTTGAATCTTCTTTATCATGCTAAGAGGAGCAGGAAAAAGCAAAAAATTTCAGAATTGCGCCTTGCAATGCGGAGAAATTACTGTTTGTGCATTTACAAAATTCATTGATTTTTGCCATTGAAAAACATCATGTTATTCATATGCCAGGAATGATTGACGCTACTGACTGAAGGAAAGGAGCTGGCATCTCACTCTCTTTGAATCTTCTTTATCATGCTAAGAGGAGCAGGAAAAAGCAAAAAATTTCAGAATTGCACCTTGCAATGCGGAGAAATTACTGTTTGTGCATTTACAATATTCATTGATTTTTGCCATTGAAAAACGTCCAGAAATGATTGAAGCTACTGACTGAATGAAAGGAGCTGGCATCTCACTCTCTTTGAATCTTCTTTATCATGCTAAGAGGAGCAGGAAAAAGCAAAAAATTTCAGAATTGCTCCTTGCAATGCGGAGAAATTACTGTTTGTGCATTTACAATATTCATTGATTTTTGCGATTGAAAAACATCATGTTATTCATATACCAGAAATGATTGAAGCTACTGACTGAATGAAAGGAGCTGGCATCTCACTCTCTTTGAATCTTCTTTATCATGCTAAGAGGAGCAGGAAAAAGTAAAAAATTTCAGAATTGCACCTTGCAATGCGGAGAAATTACTGTTTGTGCATTTACAATATTCAATGATTTTTGCCATTGAAAAACGTCCAGAAATGATTGAAGCTACTGACTGAACGAAAGGAGCTGGCATCTCACTCTCTTTGAATCTTCTTTATCATGCTAAGAGGAGCAGGAAAAAGCAAAAAATTTCAGAATTGCACCTTGCAATGCGGAGAAATTACTGTTTGTGCATTTACAATATTCATTGATTTTTGCCATTGAAAAACATCATGTTATTCATATACCAGAAATGTTTGAAGCTACTGACTTAATGAAACGAGCTGGTATCTCACTCTTTGAATCTTCTTCATAATGCTAAGAGGAGCAGGAAAAAGCAAAAAATTTCAGAATTGCGCCTTGCAATGCGGAGAAATTACTGTTTGTGCATTTACAATATTCATTGATTTTTGCCATTGAAAAACGTCCAGAAATGATTGAAGCTACTGACAATGAAAGGAGCTGGCATCTCACTCTCTTTGAATCTTCTTTATCATGCTAAGAGGAGCAGGAAAAAGCAAAAAATTTCAGAATTGCACCTTGCAATGCTGAGAAATTACTGTTTGTGCATTTACAAAATTCATTGATTTTTACCATTGAAAAACATCATGTTATTCATATACCAGAAATGATTGAAGCTACTGACTGAATGAAAGGAGCTGGCATCTCACTCTCTTTGAATCTTCTTTATCATGGCTAAGAGGAGCAGGAAAAAGCAAAAAATTTCAGAATTGCACCTTGCAATGCGGAGAAATTACTGTTTGTGCATTTACAATATTCATTGATTTTTGCCATTGAAAAACATCATGTTATTCATATACCAGAAATGTTTGAAGCTACTGACTGAATGAAAGGAACTGACATCTCACTCTCTTTGAATCTTCTTTATCATGCTAAGAGGAGCAGGAAAAAGCAAAAAATTTCAGAATTGCACCTTGCAATGCGGAGAAATTACTGTTTGTGCATTTACAATATTCATTGATTTTTGCCATTGAAAAACGTCCAGAAATGATTGAAGCTACTGACTGAATGAAAGGAGCTGGCATCTCACTCTCTTTGAATCTTCTTTATCATGCTAAGAGGAGCAGGAAAAAGCAAAAAATTTCAGAATTGCACCTTGCAATGCGGAGAAATTACTGTTTGTGCATTTACAATATTCATTGATTTTTGCCATTGAAAAACGTCCAGAAATGATTGAAGCTACTGACTGAATGAAAGGAGCTGGCATCTCACTCTCTTTGAATCTTCTTTATCATGCTAAGAGGAGCAGGAAAAAGCAAAAAATTTCAGAATTGCACCTTGCAATGCGGAGAAATTACAGTTTGTGCATTTACAATATTCATTGATTTTTGCCATTGAAAAACGTCCAGAAATGATTGAAGCTACTGACTGAATAAAAGGAGCTGGCATCTCACTCTCTTTGAGTCTTCTTTATCATGCTAAGAGGAGCAGGAAAAAGCAAAAAATTTCAGAATTGCACCTTGCAATGCGGAGTAATTACTATTTGTGCATTTACAATATTCATTGATTTTTGCCATTGAAAAACGTCCAGAAATGATTGAAGCTACTGACTGAATGAAAGGAGCTGGCATCTCACTCTCTTTGAATCTTCTTTATCATGCTAAGAGGAGAAGGAAAAAGCAAAAAATTTCAGAATTGCACCTTGCAATGCGGAGAAATTACTGTTTGTGCATTTACAATATTCATTGATTTTTGACATTGAAAAACATGTTATTCATATACCAGAAATGTTTGAAGCTCCTGACTGAATGAAAGGAGCTGGCATCTCACTCTCTTTGAATCTTCTTTATCATGCTAAGAGGAGCAGGAAAAAGCAAAAAATTTCAGAATTGCACCTTGCAATGCGGAGAAATTACTGTTTGTGCATTTACAATATTCATTGATTTTTGCCATTGAAAAACGTCCAGAAATGATTGAAGCTACTGACTGAATGAAAGGAGCTGGCATCTCACTCTCTTTGAATCTTCTTTATCATGCTTAGAGGAGCAGGAAAAAGCAAAAAATTTCAGAATTGCACCTTGCAATGCGGAGAAATTACTGTTTGTGCATTTACAATATTCATTGATTTTTGCCATTGAAAAATGTCCAGAAATGATTGAAGCTACTGACTGAATGAAAGGAGCTGGCATCTCACTCTCTTTGAATCTTCTTTATCATGCTAAGAGGAGCAGGAAAAAGCAAAAAATTTCAGAATTGCGCCTTGCAATGCGGAGAAATTACTGTTTGTGCATTTACAAAATTCATTGATTTTTGCCATTGAAAAACATCATGTTATTCATATACCAGAAATGATTGAAGCTACTGACTGAAGGAAAGGAGCTGGCATCTCACTCTCTTTGAATCTTCTTTATCATGCTAAGAGGAGCAGGAAAAAGCAAAAAATTTCAGAATTGCACCTTGCAATGCGGAGAAATTACTGTTTGTGCATTTACAATATTCATTGATTTTTGCCATTGAAAAACGTCCAGAAATGATTGAAGCTACTGACTGAATGAAAGGAGCTGGCATCTCACTCTCTTTGAATCTTCTTTATCATGCTAAGAGGAGCAGGAAAAAGCAAAAAATTTCAGAATTGCACCTTGCAATGCGGAGAAATTACTGTTTGTGCATTTACAATATTCATTGATTTTTGCCATTGAAAAATGTCCAGAAATGATTGAAGCTACTGACTGAATGAAAGGAGCTGGCATCTCACTCTCTTTGAATCTTCTTTATCATGCTAAGAGGAGCAGGAAAAAGCAAAAAATTTCAGAATTGCGCCTTGCAATGCGGAGAAATTACTGTTTGTGCATTTACAAAATTCATTGATTTTTGCCATTGAAAAACATCATGTTATTCATATACCAGAAATGTTTGAAGCTACTGACTGAATGAAAGGAGCTGGTATCTCACTCTCTTTGAATCTTCTTCATAATGCTAAGAGGAGCAGGAAAAAGCAAAAAATTTCAGAATTGCACCTTGCAATGCGGAGAAATTACTGTTTGTGCATTTACAATATTCATTGATTTTTGCCATTGGAAAACGTCCAGAAATGATTGAAGCTACTGACAATGAAAGGAGCTGGCATCTCACTCTCTTTGAATCTTCTTTATCATGCTAAGAGGAGCAGGAAAAAGCAAAAAATTTCAGAATTGCACCTTGCAATGCTGAGAAATTACTGTTTGTGCATTTACAAAATTCATTGATTTTTGCCATTGAAAAACATCATGTTATTCATATACCAGAAATGATTGAAGCTACTGACTGAATGAAAGGAGCTGGCATCTCACTCTCTTTGAATCTTCTTTATCATGCTAAGAGGAGCAGGAAAAAGCAAAAAATTTCAGAATTGCACCTTGCAATGCGGAGAAATTACTGTTTGTGCATTTACAATATTCATTGATTTTTGCCATTGAAAAACATCATGTTATTCATATACCAGAAATGATTGAAGCTACTGACTGAATGAAAGGAGCTGGCATCTCACTCTCTTTGAATCTTCTTTATCATGCTAAGAGGAGCAGGAAAAAGCAAAAAATTTCAGAATTGCACCTTGCAATGCGGAGAAATTACTGTTTGTGCATTTACAATATTCATTGATTTTTGCCATTGAAAAACATCATGTTATTCATATACCAGAAATGTTTGAAGCTACTTACTGAATGAAAGGAGCTGACATCTCACTCTCTTTGAATCTTCTTTATCATGCTAAGAGGAGCAGGAAAAGCAAAAAATTTCAGAATTGCACCTTGCAATGCGGAGAAATTACTGTTTGTGCATTTACAATATTCATTGATTTTTGCCATTGAAAAACGTCCAGAAATGATTGAAGCTACTGACTGAATGAAAGGAGCTGGCATCTCACTCTCTCTGAAACTTCTTTATCATGCTAAGAGGAGCAGGAAAAAGCAAAAAATTTCAGAATTGCACCTTGCAATGCGGAGAAATTACTGTTTGTGCATTTACAATATTCATTGATTTTTGCCATTGAAAACGTCCAGAAATGATTGAAGCTACTGACTGAATGAAAGGAGCTGGCATCTCACTCTCTTTGAATCTTCTTTATCATGCTAAGAGGAGCAGGAAAAAGCAAAAAATTTCAGAATTGCACCTTGCAATGCGGAGAAATTACTGTTTGTGCATTTACAATATTCATTGATTTTTGCCATTGAAAAACGTCCAGAAATGATTGAAGCTACTGACTGAATGAAAGGAGCTGGCATCTCACTCTCTTTGAATCTTCTTTATCATGCTAAGAGGAGCAGGAAAAAGCAAAAAATTTCAGAATTGCACCTTGCAATGCGGAGAAATTACTGTTTGTGCATTTACAATATTCATTGATTTTTGCCATTGAAAAACATCATGTTATTCATATCCAGAAATGATTGAAGCTACTGACTGAATGAAAGGAGCTGGCATCTCACTCTCTTTGAATCTTCTTTATCATGCTAAGAGTAGCAGGAAAAAGCAAAAATTTCAAAATTGCACCTTGCAATGACGAGAAATTACTGTTTGTGCATTTACAATATTCATTGATTTTTGTAATTGAAAACATTTTATTCATATACCAGAAATGTTTGAAGCTCCTGACTGAATGAAAGGAGCTGGCACCTCACTCTCTTTGAATCTTCTTTAATCATGCTAAGAGGAGCAGGAAAAGCAGAATTGCACCTTGCAATGCGGAGAAATTACTGTTTGTGCATTTACAATATTCATTGATTTTTGCCATTGAAAAACGTCCAGAAATGATTGAAGCTACTGACTGAATGAAAGGAGCTGGCATCTCACTCTCTCTGAATCTTCTTTATCATGCTAAGAGGAGCAGGAAAAAGCAAAAAATTTCAGAATTGCACCTTGCAATGCGGAGAAATTACTGTTTGTGCATTTACAATATTCATTGATTTTTGCCATTGAAAAATGTCCAGAAATGATTGAAGCTACTGACTGAATGAAAGGAGCTGGCATCTCACTCTCTTTGAATCTTCTTTATCATGCTAAGAGGAGCAGGAAAAAGCAAAAAATTTCAGAATTGCACCTTGCAATGTGGAGAAATTACTGTTTGTGCATTTACAATATTCATTGATTTTTGCCATTGAAAAACGTCCAGAAATGATTGAAGCTACTGACTGAATGAAAGGAGCTGGCATCTCACTCTCTTTGAATCTTCTTTATCATGCTAAGAGGAGCAGGAAAAAGCAAAAAATTTCAGAATTGCACCTTGCAATGCGGAGAAATTACTGTTTGTGCATTTACAATATTCATTGATTTTTGCGATTGAAAAACATCATGTTATTCATATACCAGAAATGATTGAAGCTACTGACTGAATGAAAGGAGCTGGCATCTCACTCTCTTTGAATCTTCTTTATCATGCTAAGAGGAGCAGGAAAAAGTAAAAAATTTCAGAATTGCACCTTGCAATGCGGAGAAATTACTGTTTGTGCATTTACAATATTCAATGATTTTTGCCATTGAAAAACGTCCAGAAATGATTGAAGCTACTGACTGAATGAAAGGAGCTGGCATCTCACTCTCTTTGAATCTTGTTTATCATGCTAAGAGGAGCACGAAAAAGCAAAAAATTTCAGAATTGCACCTTGCAATGCGGAGAAATTACTGTTTGTGCATTTACAATATTCATTGATTTTTGCCATTGAAAAACGTCCAGAAATGATTGAAGCTACTGACTGAATGAAAGGAGCTGGCATCTCACTCTCTTTGAATCTTCTTTATCATGCTAAGAGGAGCAGGAAAAAGCAAAAAATTTCAGAATTGCACCTTGCAATGCGGAGAAATTACTGTTTGTGCATTTACTATATTCATTGATTTTTGCCATTGAAAAACATCGTTATTCATAT
>NW_027368744.1:0-47589 GCF_046119375.1 Phyllobates terribilis | reverse complement strand
ACATAACTAGTATCCATAGACACACCAATTGGTTTGTCTTAGTTCTTGAGATTTGTAGTCACTGGTGCTGCTTAGCCCGTCTCAAGAACTATAATTTGTAGACTTCTAGTGACAACTCGTTCTAATTAATCCTTTTCTAGGTATCAAATGTGCTTTACATGGTTCTTGTAAGAGAATGTAGAATGTGAATGTGTCTTTTAGTTGATAGAGCATTATAAGGATTAAATATGAATAGATGACAAACAACACAGTGATCTAAGCTAAAACTCATATTTATAAATAGATTAAAAAATAGGAACAACCAACCCAAACATAATCACAAACAAACCTAAAAACCCTTACTATTACTAAAAGCCAACATTAACTACTATATTCTATTGTCTCTCTGTTGGATCGACCCTTGCTTACCACTTGCTTTTATAATTGGTAGTCTAGGATAAATATTAATCGACCGTGCGTGATGACATCACGTCAAATGTGGCACCATTGTCGGGGAGATTTTCTTAGTTTATTAGTTTAGGTTTGGAGTTTGGCGGTGTGGACCTATCTTAAGGTCTCGCCCGTTCTATTAATCTATTTCTAGTGAAAGATTGTGTCCTTGCAGAAGAAACAACATGAATGGTTGTTAGGACAATGAGAGAGTTGATGGCGGCGGCTGTAACACATATGCCCAACCCCGTTCCATTGCTGGAACTGGATGAAGGCCCCGACTTCATCATAACTAAAGAAAATGGTGGATTTGCTTCCACTCCTTTTTGGGCTGAATGATGAAGATCTTGTCAAGCACATGAGTAGTTTCCAGAGGGTGTACGCTAGCATTAAACCTAGAAGGGTAAAATATGAGGAGATAAAAATGAAGGCATTCCATTTCACACTAAAAGAAGAAGCAAATGAGGGGAAGTATCACTACATGGCCCGACCTATACCATGCATTCTTGAGAAGATTCTACCCGGAGGAAAAGATGAACAAAATAAGGAGGGAGATCAATGCAATAGCTCAGGACCGAATGAGATTGTCTTTGATTTCAGAGAGTGAATCCAGAAGCTCTGCATAAGTTATCCAAATCACAATATTTCGGATGACACCCTGATGTAAAACATTTATTTTGGCCTTAGAGATCAAGACCGGATGTTGTTCACATATTGCTTGTGGAGGCTCAATGTACACTCAAACACTAGAGAAGAATATAAGAATCTTCAACAACCTGAGAGATATCACTCGACCATCTCTAAATAATCCCATACCATCCTTGACCCCCGGTGGAGAGCGTGTCCCGCGCTTGGCCCCACGCAACACGCGTTGAAAACAAGGATTTGTGAATTTCGTGGTGAGTTCAATATATCTATACAAACTGAGTTGTGGCTCGTTCCCATAATCCCGCAGCCCGCGCCAGAGTCAAACTCCGGATTTTTTCCGGAGTCACACTCCATATAACTAGAGGCATGCCCCATGTCTTTTTCATGGAACCCTGTGTCGGAGTCGCACTGTGGATTTTCCCCGGAGTCATACTCCGCTCTGCCACACTTTGAAAATTTGGAATCCAAGTCGATGTTTGACAATTTTGATCCCATACCCCGTGTATTCCAGTGTGTCCTAAATGAGAAGGAGGTCGAGCTATATGGCACCGAGAATTCTAAAATCAAGATGATAGGAGGAGAAGAGATCAGAGGAAGAAAACCAATGGTTGAGCAACTAAAAGAACAACTTCCAACCGTGTATGTTGAGTAATGTATTACTCTATCCATAGTACAATTGGTTCTAAGTATATATCTGCAACTATATTTGATCCAAATAAAACAATTATGAATAGTGAAAAAATAAGCATGATTACTATTGTTTGGATGATAAGAATATTGAATGTTCAAATAAGAAGCATTCTAGGGTAGTATATGTGTTTAATAAATCCATTCATAGTAATATCTCTAATGATCAGCATGATAATAAAAATGAAATGAATAAGAAAGAGGTAGATGGTACATATGTGTACTACCTAGGATTGGATGAAAACAAAGAGATTTGTGGTGATAGGCATGCTCGATTTTTAGCCGAAAGTATTAGAACCCCAAATGCTAATAATCTGGATAATGTTGTTGATGATGTGTATGATGATGTGGATTTGAGTAAGCCGTATAGTACCATGATATTTAGGAGAAGAATCCCAATTGAGATTGATGGATATGATGATGCTGATTTGGGCAATGGCCCACCTTACTTACCGGAACTGGTGAAGTGTCAGTTAGAGTTTTTGATGACATGAAGGTTGCTGATGGAAGAGAGAGAGAGACCCCAGATAATACCAAAGTATGGTGGAGATGTCAGATGACCCAAGAAGAGGAGGACAATGAAGCATGATTGTCTAAGGTCCGAATCTTTCCATTCATGGTCACCAATGAAGTTCATGAGAGTCCGCGTCCCAAGGAACCTAACCAATATGGCTGAGTAAGTGTCAATTCCTACGTCAATCCAACGACGATATCTAAGGCGCTGACCAGAAGGCAATCTTGGAATTGTTTAGAAATTTCTTGATTAGAATAGATTAGTTAGTTTAGGATCATATTACCTCGATTATTTCAGTATATAGAATAACTTGCAGGTACAAGAAAGACGCTCCAAGTTCTCTCAATGACAACTCACTGTGCCTACGGTGGGAGGTACGTATCCTAAACGTTTGAAGAGAGAAAAAACAATAAAAATATAGAGAGTAGGAAAAAATAGAGTGGAAAAAAATTAGAAAGATTCCTGGAGTCAAATAATCATTTATTACCGTTTCACCGTCACTTCCACTATCTTTCCGCTTCTTTTTCCCTATCTAACATCGTTGCCTCCACCGGTTCACACCTTTTCTAGCATCAAGGACATCCCACTATCTCTCTTTCCATGTCACCGAGTCAACGTTTCTACTTTGACTTCGGTGTCACACCTTCACTCATGTTGCTTTATGGCCCATGTGTAGTTCTCTGTATCCTCGCGGGCAAGGAATGCTCCAGCGACATTGAAATTCTTCCACATCGATGTGACACCTACAATCTCCAGGAAGGGACTATCGTACCTGTACGTAAAAGGGAAGTTGAAAACAACATAGATCGATCTCACACAATACAAAACATGAATCCGGGGAGATGGACTTACACATTAGTCGAGTAAGTGGAGTCTAGAAGGATAACATACAGAAATTCCCTTAGAAGTCTTATCCCATCTGGGCTTGCAAAGAACACGTCTTTGATCTTGTTTGTTTCGGGATCGGATGTGTACTCCACATAATATTCGTTCTCCTTGCATTTCTTGAAGAACTCTTGCACAACAGTACGTCCTTCCATTCCTTCCCTCCTGAACTTCTGATTGATGTTAATATATTTTCTTAATGCTTGTCACATTGTCTGGGCTGGACAACATCCCCAGTACGTACCTCAGTTATACATGTACCTCATCCATCTCTTTCATCCGCTTCAGCTCTTCCTTCGTGGGACGCCCAACATATGCGTTACCGTGAAGGTTGTCACTGATGACATGGTTGTGTGCTTCGTTGCGCACAACAATATTCCAGCGGTCCAGTGGTTCTTCAAACTCTTGTATGAGGAATGGGCAGTCGCACTGTCTCACTCTAGTTCTGATATTCTCTCTGGGGGATTTGGTCAGCGTGCTTTTACCTCTTCCCTGGCATGCTAACCATGTGAAAGGCCTTCTACCCTTAGTACCTTTGTCCACCCTGTAGTTGACGAGCATGAAATTGAGCTTCTTTGCCTCCCCCTTTTCCCATGCAATGATGTCGTCTCTGTCATCGAAAACCTTATCTGTGACAAAGTACTCGCTGTAGTCCACTGATGTTATAGGTTCAGACGTGGCTACGTTCTTGAACTTCGGTAGAGTGTAGAAGGGTGGCCATTCCCACAATTGTGTACCTCGTTCCGGAACACTCTGGCATGGGTAGCTTGGCAGACAACTCTTCCTAGGGGGGCTATCTTCGTCATCAGTGAAACCAAGACTGAATTTGGTGATTTCACAATCCATTAGGGATTCCACCAGTTTCTGTGGAACATCTGTGTACTGTGAGGAAGGCACTTGAGGTTGTAGGTCGTCCCAGCACACTGTTGGGAGATGTATTTGATCGAGGCTTTGATACAAATCAGGAACATACGGTTGCCCATAAATTTGATCCCCATGGTAGTACGAGGAGTTAGTGTCATACGTGTCTGGTGCTATCTATACATTTTAACAAACGAAATACCAACTATAAGCTTATAGCACTAAATGCTAAGCACCTTAAGCAACATAATGAAACATAGTTCAACATAACACATCATAAATTATCATGAAGCACAAAAAAGGTGATCTTATTAGCAAATTAAACATAAAGTAGAGTAAGAAATAAATCATATTAGTACGTCATAATGCAACACAACACAACATAGGGCTTAATCAAGACTGTTGGAACTCTACGATGGTAAACATATATTCTAACTAACCAGATTATTTTAATCTCCTGAGAAATATGATGTGTTTGGATCCACCCCTTAATCCATGCGTTCCTCATGCTCAGAATGACTAGATTCATCACCCTCTTCATGTTCTACTCTCTCAATATTAATTTTCTTAAACTTTGATAAGAAAAACTTCTTTTTTTTTTGTAGAACGCAGAGAAATGTTGTGAATGAATTGGTGAATGGAGATGGTGAGGTGTAGGGCTATAAATAGGTGAAGATGAAGCTCATTTGTGGATGAAAAGTGGTCAAACTTGCAGTTTCGGGTCATTTCATTGCACTTTTCAGCCATGGACACATCAAACAGAGGTATCGGATTGATACGACAGCCTAATTGTGAGTTTTGCAGTATAGCTTGCGGTGTGTGACGGGTACCAACACCTCCCTCGTCACGAATGACATTGCTGAGCTCGTGACGATCAAGAATTTGGGCTATATCACACATTTTACATACATGGCCTATTAAAGGGTTGCTTGTTGGGCTTTTTTCTTGTTCACATAAGAGTTGTGGTACTACATGTTGGGCTATTTTCTTTTTCATTCACTTTCGTGGCTATGTTATTGATGTACAACTAATAGTAATGCATTCAATTTGATACTCTCTTACCATTAAGCTACAAAATATTGAAAACAAGTGGACACTTGCTGTTACAAGATTACATTGTTTCTAGGTGACGCGATTCTTCTTTCAATTACTAAATAGAAAATTCTTCAATAGTATTACATTGTTTCTAAATAAGGCGATTCTGCTTTCGATATCTCTCTCAGGACAATCTCGCTTGTTCCTGCAAAGTTTCATAAAGCAAAATAGAAATCATGGGTTAGGATCGGTCTTAGGTTTTCTACGACGACTTACGTCTCTGACCGCTCTAACTTTATCCAAATATTTGATATCTTCTTTAGCCTTGAAATTAAACCTCATTAGACCTTCGTTCTGCTGACTTAGCTCATTTCTCTCTTTCTGCAGTTCATCAATAACCTCTTGGGCTTGCTTACAGAACGGTGGATCGATCCATTCTGTAAAATTGTAACCTCCTTCGTTATTTGGCTTGTTCACATCATATGTGCCAAATTCTGGACAACCCTAGAATTTTCTACCAAAGTTCCATCGACCCACCACGGTTTGTTGAACTAAAGGAAAACCGCAATGACAAACTTTATTTGATGAGGCTGATGAAGATGATGAAGAATCCATCTACTAAGAGATTGATGAATGTGGAATGGAGCTTGTGGATCTTGTGGGTGTGGAAGCAACTACATAGGAATCACTCTTTTATAGGGGTTGTGGAAAAGAGTTCTGATGTAGGGTTGAGGTATATGCATTGTGCTATACAGCTGTATGTGTGCTATAACCATCTTCTATCCGTTGTGGATATAATACAGCTATAAACAACTATGAATTTCAGAAATCAAATAGGTGACTCCAACACATAACATACCAATGTGAAAACCACCTAAAAGTCTATACAAAGTTGACTACAAACTAGACATAAGTACGGGGATGAATTCAAGTTCCACATAATGTCACAAGATCTCAATATAGGTCATTAGATATCACACAACATTGTTAAAACCACCTAATACATCGCTTTAATTCATTACAAGTACGTTTTCATCCTGCCTAACACCCTTACAGCCCCAGCAAGCCTACCACCATGATCTAATGTGATTTTCTTGTCAAAAATAGCATAAAAAGGCTTAAATAACCATTTAGAACTAATAAAAATATTTACGAACATCAAAAACACCTCCTACCATGAGATAGCCTCTTTGTCACACCCAGTGTCACAGACATCGTCACGACCAATCATGAATATCTCATCATGCCCACTCCTCCCCCTATACATCGTCACGCCCATGGGTGGATATCTCGTCACGTTTTTGGTTGCGCTGGTTGTCACGTTCTCCTCATATCTTTTCGTCACGAGCTTGGCTGCACTGGCTATCACGAGAGTGGGTGCGATGGATAGTAAAAATTTTATGCGATAGATAGAGGGATATACCAACCAAGAATAAAGGAGAAAGCGTGAGAAGCTACTGAGTCCGCCACAACGTTAGCTTCCTGGAATATATGACAAAAGTGGCAGGTGCAGTCCCTACAAAGGAGGTCTGTAGTACTAGAGACGAGTGAGAAGAGAGGGTGTGAGTGATCCAAGGGTTTACCTAGGAATTAAAACGCGACAAAGCAAATCAGTTTTGATGTAAGACTTCCTATAGACCGAATTCCATTTCCAAAGAGAGGCCTTCGATGATATCCCACGATTCAACTTCCAAGAAACTGCAAAAACCAATGAAGTAACAAACCCAGTAAGCCAACTACCATATGTATTTCTAATAACACCCCAGAGGTGGCATCTCTGTTACGGAGTGCCCTGTCCGTTTTAAGTTTCACGAAGTCAATGCTTGGTTTAACCCATGCAAAGAGCTTGAGGTTTTTCACTGGACTGGGACTGCTCAGAACACCTCTGAATTGAGCAGAGAAATACTCCTAAGCCTTCGCTGAATAAACTCTACCTTATTACCAACGAAATCCTCATGTTTGAGAATATGAAGGTTTCGTCATTTCCATTGCCACCATAGGGTGATAACAAAGATGCTCGATCAAGGAATGTTCCCCTGAGCATAGTCATTCCATGTCAAATTCAATTGAAACTAGCACGGAAAATCCTATTTGAAGACATTCGAGAACTGAGGCAGGGGTTTAATAGTCCTCTAGACCTGCCGGGCCCCCGAGCAATCTCTAAACAAACTAATAGATATAGATCATAGAGAGACATATGTATGTGATGTTATTCAACGTTTGTCAAAATAGATCCTCAAAGAACAAGCCGAAGAAAAGATCTAACTCTCTCTGATGAAGACTTCATAAAACAACGGATAGTCGATTTACATAGGGGATCTCGGAGAGGTGATGAGCTTATAATAAGACCACACAGTAATCTGGCCCGATGAAGATGGATGTCAACTCAAGTGATCATGACTAAGAACAAATAGAGCATCCATCTTCAGGACGATATATGTGGGGAAATCCAAAGCGATTCTGTCCCAAATCCAACCAGGTCCCAGAGACCAAAAGCTACTAACCGTGTGCTCAGAGTCAATATTAATACTTTTTTTTAGTCTCCAATGTGACAACGGCTCATCTAGAAACCATGGGTCCGAACAAAAGCGAGGTAACTTCCCGTTGTCGATGTTGTAGTGATGGCATTTAACCATACTAGGCAAACCCCTAACCGGATACCCCTCCACATATGAGATGGATGAGTATGGCTTGCTTTCAACGCTCTAACATACTTTGCTCTGATAACCGAAGCCCAAAGAATCGAAGGTTGGGTAAGGATTCTCCAACTGAATTTTCCAAGGAGCACGAAATCAAGGGCATCCATAGATTTGATTCCAAGACAATCGAATTTCCTCTTTTACAAACATGTTCCCACCTAACCAGGTGGATGCGCCTTCTGTCCACTAAAATCCCCTTGAGGAAATTCTTTGTGTACTTATCAAGCTCGGAGAAAACACCTGCCAGGAGGGAAATGGTGCCCATGGTGTACACTGGTAAATAGGCGAGGATCGACTTTTCCAAAGTGATCCTACCCGCAAAACTGAGTGTTTTCTATGCCATCCGACAAGTTTTGTATTGATTTTATCCAATAAAGAACAAAACATGACCTTCTTGACTCTTTATGAAACAAAGGGATACTAAGGTATGAGCGTAGGTTGTTCGTAACCTTGAAGTCACACTCCTGTTGAATGCTATGTTGCATATCAGGAAAACATACTAAGTTCTCAAGTAATTTATCCGCTGACTAAAGGACCTACAAAAGCTATCCAAAAAGTCCTTCACAACTCGAGCCTAACTCCATGAAGCCTCTCAAGACAGAGGATATTGTCAGGGAAGAAGATATGCGAGAGTGGCATCATCCCCTAGAGAGCCAGATCAGATTTCAGACTCGTCGCTTTACCAAAGAAAAAAAATCAACTGACGGAGTCTTTTGATGCACAGAATGAATAGGTAAGGCCACAACGGGTCTCCCTTTGTGAGCCCTCCTGACCACCAAAAGCTATCAGAAGCCTCCTTAGCAATCCATCTCACCCAGGTAACAGGAAAATCTGCATCATAGAGAGTATCAATAAAAAAATCTCAACCTATTTTATGTTTTTTCGAGATCGATTTTAAACAACATCCAGCCCTTGGATTGCTTCTTATGGTGCAACAAATGGACCACCTCCTGAGCAAGGCCGATATTGTCGGAGATGACTCTCCCCGGGATAAAGCTTCCTTGGGTTGCGCTAATAAGCTCGGACATGAAACTCTGCATTCTGTTAGCCATGATTTTTTGAAATACTCTTATATGTAGTATTACAAAGGCTAATGGGCAAAAAAATTGAAACCTTATTGATTCGGAATTTTCGGAATAAGAGTGATCGTAGTCTCATTCAAACCTGGTAGAAGGATTACAAAACCAAAGAACTCTAAGACCATAGTTGTGATTTGTGGCCCCATCGTGGCCCAACCTTTCTGGTAAAAAATCGGAAACACATCGGGACCGCGGGCCTTAAGAGCACCCATGTGTTTGATTGCTCTTATGACCTAGCCCATCTCAAAACCTCATTGCATATAATCCTAGTTGTCCCTTTCAATGATCCGGAACTGCCCATGAGGGACGGAGATGGGGAAAAGCTCCTCGGGGGGGGGGGGGGGGGGGAGTAGAGGTTCTGGAAGAAACCACTGACAAAACCAACACAACTTCCTTCTGCTAGACCCAGTTACCATTCTCATCCTGGAGAGTTTCAATTTTGTTTGCTTTCCGGCAAATGATTGTCGAGGTATGAAAGTATGATGAATTGCAGTCTCCCTCCTTTAACCACAATTCTAGGGAATTTTGATGCCATAGAATCTCCTCTTGACTCAGAACTTCCTCTAAATCATTTTGGAGATTAGTGTTATGTTCGACCAGCATGAGTGCATTGCGAACTCAGCCACGATTGCACTTTCTCCAATTAAGCAATGATGAGACTCTTTCTCTCGTGGATATTCTCAAATTTCACTTTGTTCCAATGAAGAAGTTTCTCTTTCAGCCGGGACAAAGCTTTAGGAAGTGGCAAATCATGAGCGCAGTTACTTTGGAGCAGTTGAAGAAAATCAGGATGTGTGAGCCATGTGGCTTCGAAACGGAAAGGACGACTACTCTGGTCCGTCCTCGTGAGGGGATTAAATCTCATGAGAAGAGGGGTATGGTTAGAGATAAATTTTGGTAAGTGCTGGACTATAGCCTTATCCCAGAGATAGCAATTTGGAGGAGCACATAAGGATTTTGTCCAGATGCTTAGAAATGTACGTCTTTGTTGAGACGCCCCTCGGCCAAGAGAATTAAGGACTAATGTAACCCCTATCACTGAGTCTAGCATCGTCGATAAGGTATGTGAAAGAAGATGAATCATTCTTCAAAAAACTAGTCCCACCTTGACATTCCACTACTAGAAAACTACAATTTACCCACACCCATTTACCAATAGTAAGCGCATGCCAAACATTCCTTCTTCGGAAGGATTGCTGAGAACGCTTCTAAGGGCAAGCCAAAAAGTCCTTCGGAACACGGACGGGGACGCATAGACAAAAATAACTGAAGTAACAACCTCATCAATTCATATAGAAGTGCAAAAAAAGTTCTCACATGTGTCAAAAATTCTGAGAGCAATAAAGAAGGCATCTAAAAGAACCAGATGTTGTCCAAGAACCCCCGAGCTTCAACACGATTGTAGTTAGGAAGTGAAATTTTATGGAAAAAAGTATCTGCTACAGTCCCATAAATACGGGTTTCAAATAAAGTGACAACTTTCAATTAATGTGGGCGGATGAGGTAATTTACTTTCTTGTCGAAACCGGCCTTGCCGACTCTACGACGGTTTCAAAGAAGAGTATTCATTTGGATACAAGGAAAGAATAGTGCTACACAATTTAAGGAGGCAGAGAAATTTAGTGACATGGTTAGAGGTTTGAAACTCCAGCAATCTCGCTCCTGCATAAAATTTTCATCTTGAGACTGGGTGGAGACTTTTCAGTTGATACGCTATACCTCTAGTTTGGGCTTCTGATGCAGTTCACTAGGGAATGGGTTAGTATTCCTACTGCTGGGCCCAAAAGAAGCATGGCCCAACTGTGGTGGTTTAGTAAAAACTGTCATAATATCTTTTTTAGATTGGACTGGGTTAGGTGAAGAGTTTAATTCAAGGGACAATCTGGTCCTTTTTTTCTCTCCCATGACCTTTTTTTCTAACAAGCCTATTTCCTTAGACAATTTTATTTCTTTGAGTGGTCCCTATCAACCACACCTTGGTAGGGAGTATTTTTCTTTATACAATTTTTATTTTAAATAAGAACTTTTTTTATTTTCGATAAACGTGTAATGAATTTTCTTTTACATTATCTTCTATACTCTCGTTTTTCTAGGAAATACACGTATTTCTATAAAAAGTATTTTTCAACCAAACATATTTTTCAATAAAATTCTCTTTATAAATAATAAAGTCTTTATAAATACAATTACCAAACAAACCCTCTGATTTTTTCCTTTTCCGATACCACTTTCTTTCTTTTTGCTCTACGACTCCTTGTGTTCCATTCTTGTAGGATCGGTGAGCTTCTCCAACGAGTTGTACTTAGGGAAGCTTAAACTCGTAGCAATGGCAGAAGAGAGAAGCTAGACAGTGTTTCGAACAAGAGAGTGTTTTTGTGTAATTTCACTTTGATTGAACTCAATCTTCTCAGAAATGTGTTTACACAAGACTTTTCTCTCTTTTTCTCACACAAGACTTTAAGCAGTACTATCAAAGGCTCTCAATTACAGTTCACAATCATCCTATACTCGAGCTTATACTGAAGCTATATATAAGATTCTAATAAAGCTAGCTAAACTCCACTACAGAATTACATCACGTGCTAATTCTCTATTGGCTGTCAAGAAGCGTCCGTTGGGCCGTTTAGAACAACTCTTGCTCTACCCAATCTCGTCTTGCCACGTAGTTAGCCGGCTTCAACTGTTTCTGACGCGCGCTGCAACTCTCTGTGCCACTTGCACTGATCAAGAACACATTTACCACGTGCTTCTTAGTTGCCAGCCTTCTGTGCGCGTCACTTGTATAGAAAGCTTTTTCTTCGTCCTTTTAAGTCGTCCTCCCAGTTAGACTCCTTTCAGCTTGACTAATTCAGCTCGCCTAGTCTCGCTGAACATTATTGTCCCCAATGCTTTAAGCGACCTTCAAATCACTTCAAGCTACCCTCAAGCTACCTTGAACTCTGCATACACTTTGAGTTCCAAATAAAATGTCTAAGTTTGATCTCATCAAAACTAAGGAACATAGTTAAGCTACCTCAGCTTTACTAACAATTCTTGTAGTGGATTTCTCTTTTAGCCATGTGATTGGGCCCAGAGACTTTGCATTAGCAGACGGTACTCTAGCCTCATCCCTGGATTAGCTCCATTAACACAATCAACGGTCAAAAAACCTGCTTGCTCTGCCTCAACAACAAATAGAGCGTAGGGGGTTGGTAGACCTACCAGTATTGGGTTTTTTACTCAAAACCCTATAGAAGACTTTCCCCGGGTTCGGAAAAATCCAACTTCCGAGGGTTTCTTAGTCGTCGGAGGAGCTCTGGCAGCCACCTCCAGGAGTTTAGCATGCTCTGCTTCTGTTTTTCTATCCAAAGCCGCCGGATAATGTGGGCAATGCGTCTAAAAATGGCAAACTTGGCACACCCAAAGTGTTAGGATTATATTGTGACAAACACTCGACTAAGAAAGTGAAGTGAGAATAAGTGTTGCAGATATTATTCAAGGAAGTGTACCTAAGACAGGGAAGTAAGTTGGGAAGCGTAAAGAACAGGGAAGTGTGAAGAATATGTAGGAAGAAAGAAGTGGAACGAGGAACGAGTTCCAGGAATGAGAGAAAGCCAGAAACGGAAAAGCGGGCGAAGAAATTAAGGAGATACGCGCGGGAAACGTTAGTTGAGAGGATCCTAACTAACTAGATACGGTCAACCTAGGATAAGAGATAAATATCGGATTAAAGGTAGAATAATCTAGGTTGTTATGATAGGATTATATTGTTGTAACCGACAATATTATATTGAATAAATAAATGAGAGGATCTGCGGATTAAGCATTTTTTTATAAGATATAATATTGACGGGAAAGATCTCGGAAATCTTAGTATAAATAGCTAGACATTTAGCGATCATTGTGTGCAAAGAAGATAGAAAACACAAGGGTTAGATTAAGAACAGAGTGAACGATACTGTAAGGTTGTGTTCGGGTGAGAGTGAGAGGAGTGATTAGTGTGTGTAATCCGAGCTCTCTTTTGTAACGAAACACATCAATAAAGTATCGTTTGAAAATCCTTCTAGTGAAGAACTAGAAGGTAGTGGTTTTACTCCACCTAGTTTTGTTGAGGTTTCCACTCTAACTCATTGTGTCTATACCACAAGTTCTTGATCTAGTTCCGCTGCAACGACTTCAGGGTAGCAACGTTCACTTCCCTGAGACATAATTGACAATACGATCCAACAATTGGTATCAGAGCAAAACTGTCATCGTCAAGATCAAACACTGAGATATGTCATCAAGCGCATCAATCAATGACTCGTTCTGGAAGCCCCCAGTTCTCAAGACTGACGAATACGAATGGTGGGTGGAACAATTCGAGTCCCATGTGTGTTCCCTGAATGGACAACTATGGAAAGTGGTGGAACATAGAAACAAGAAAGTGTGGGTGGATGCAACATGAACGATGGAGAAGGAAAGAAAGTAGTATGCTGATGCTGACTAGAAGGTGCTGGAACTCAACAGTCGTGCCAAGAAAATTCTCCACATGGCTCTTGGACCATCCGACCTAAGGAAGGTCCTCCACTACAAATCGGCACATGAAATAGCTATGAAAAGAATGTACGGGGGAAATGAAGATGTGAAGAAAAGTCGCACCTTGGCAGTGCTAAAAGACTATGACAACGCAGCCCAGCAAAAAGGAGTGACCCTGGAGGAATTCACTCCCGATTCCAGGGAGATGTCGGACAACTTGAGTTTCTAGGAGAAGTACTACCAGATTGGAAGATTAGTCATCAATTTCTTCAAGCTCTCAAATCATAGTGGGACGCCATCCCCCTTGCCCTCCAGGCTCAAAATGACATAAAAGCCATCACCTTGGAGGAACTGGTCGCAAGGTTTCAGAGCAACACAGGGATACAACAAAGGAAAACTACCTGACGGTAAGCAGAAAAATCCCAGAGGATTGCCCTCAAGATTGAAAAGCGTTGGATCTGTCCCAAGTCGAAGGTGGTGAAGAGGACGCTAATGAAGAAATTGCCCTATTACTCAGGCATTCAAGAAGGTGTGGAAGGGAAGTCGCGACACACCTCGTACGACAGAAGGAAGAAAAGACATGAAGGAGGTGATATGCTACCATTGTCAGAAGAAGGCTCAATTTGCCAGAAACTGCTTCAAAAAACAAGGCAGGAGAACCACCCGCTCAGCCTGGAAAGAACGCAGTGGTAGCAACTTGGGAGAATCCGACTCCGACTCCGACGCGTCCATACCAACTGAGGATATGTGTCTAATGTCACACGAAATCTCCATAGAGGAGAAGGTAACAGAATCTACACTCCTTTCTAAACTAAAAGACAAATCTAAAGAGCACCTCATTAATCTCATTAGAAAATTAGGAAATGAAATCGGTGAACTCTCGTGCGTTACTGAGGAAAAGGAGAAAGTTATCTCAAATATGCTCCATGACAATAAAGTTTGGACAGAGAAGTTGAAACATCTTAAGACAGCCCCCTCCTTTACCTCAGGGACGTGTACTAATTGTCCTAACTTGGAAGAGAAAGTCAATTCCCTAAACAAGGCTCTAAGTACTCAACTATCTCTCAAGAATGCTTTGTCTCGATCTGAAATCAAGTTGCTGAAATAATTAGAAAACCATAAGCTTTACGACGAAAAGAAAAAACATGTATATAAAGCTGAACTTGAAAAGGAAAACTTTAAGAAAAAGTTTATTTCTCTTCCTAGACTAGGTTACACGAAACCCTCTGTCTCTCAAACCAAGGAAAGGTCGACAACTCGAGGAAGTGTTCCTAAAACCTCCACTGAACCGTGTAAGGATCCATGTTGTGGACGAAGACATGGGGAGGAAAGAGGGAAGGAAAAAATCCCCTCAAGCTCGACAAAAGATTGGTTTGATGGACAAAAAGCATATTCCATGTAGCTGAAACATGTCCAAAATGAGAAACCTTCTAGAATAGATTTCAAAGCACGTAAGAAAAATAAGCCAGTATGGCCAGGACAGAGCACCTATATTAATCTTACATGTCATAAAGTCTGCTGGCACTTTGGAAAGCAAGGCCATTACAAGCATGAATGCTATGCTAAGAAACGCATGTTAGAACGAAATCAATATGCTCATACCACCCCAAAAGATAAAACTGTTCTATCAATTGAAAGGAAAAACCAGGTCATAGCATCGAGACTGAGAAATAACACACCGAAAGTATTTAGAAATACGGCCCCTAAACCCAGTAAGCCTAAGCTTACCTGGGTACGTAAAAACTAACACTACACATGCATGGGAAGTGACGAAGAGTTACTGGGACATAGATAGTGCATGACCGGGTCATATGACAGAAAACATGGACTGGTTTGTGTCACTCAAACAATGTCCAGGTGGATCAATCACCTTTGGAACTAAAAGTAAAGGAACAATCACAGGTACAGGAAAGGTAAACATCTCGAGCTATGTCACAGTAGAAAATGTCAACATGGTGAACAACCTCAAATTTGATCTCCTAAACGTAGCTCAGCTATGTCAAGGAGGCAAAAATAAAGTTATCTTCACCATAAAGGGCTGTTTTGTTATAAATGTTGAGAAAAGGAAAATAGTGCTGAAAGGGGTATGCGACGAAAAGAAATACCGAGTAGATCCATCATTCCTCCCAGACAAGTAAGTGCGCCTCGCGCCCCTCAAATCTGACTCAGAACTGTGGCACAAAAGATTCGGACATGCTAGCCTCAAGTTATTAGGCAAACTCCACAGAAAGGAACTGGTGGAAGGACTACCCAAGATCGATGCTCAAAGCGATCAAATATGCAGTGCATGTGTGAGAGTAAGAAGGTAAGGAATTCATTAAAATCCAAGAAGGAAGTGAGCACCGCTAAGGCCCTTGATCTTATCCACATTGACGTTTGTGGACCAATGAGAACACGCAGCTGCAGGGAAAATAGATACGTATTCGTCATTATCGATGACTATTCCAAATACACGTGGACCATCTTTCTCTCCTCCAAGGAAGATGTATTTTCAGAATTCGTGGTGTGGAGGAAGCATGTAGAGCTCAAATTAGAGACTCCCCTGAAGGCCATCCGAACCGATCACGGAACCAAGTTTGACAATTCCCTATTCATTTCCTTGTTCGGAGAAAGCGGCATAGATCACAATTTTTCAGCACCCAGAACCCCCCTAACAAAATGGAGTTGTAGAGAGAAAGAATTGAACTCTAGAGGACATGACGTGTACCTTATTAATCACAAGCAGGCTACCAAGAAAGGTTTGAGCAGAAGCACTCCACGCCTCCTGCTACATCCTGAACAGGGCATTCGTAAGGCCTTTGATCGAGAAGACATCCTACAAACTACTAAAAGTAAGAAAACCCAATATAAGTCACTTACATGACTTTGGATGCAAGTGTTTCCCTCATATCAACGGCAAGGAAAATCTGGGAAAATTCGATGCAAGGAGCGATACCGGAATCTTCGTAGGGTACTCTTCCCACAGTAGCGCATACAAAGTCTTCAATATAAGAACCAGGAAAGTCAAGGAAAGTGTATACGTAAGCTTTGAGGAACATGACATGATGGGAGATGAGCTTCTGGATCCAAGCGCCCCCCCACTAGCTGAAGAAGAAGCCTTTCCTCTTCTAGAAACACCGGAGCCTGACTCAAATGATCATGCAAACACTAATCAAGTCACGGCCGACGGACGCGTCCCCACTCCAGATGAAGATGCAAAATCTCTAGGATCTTCATCACATGAGACTCATTTAGATGTAGGGAAAAGCAGCAACACGGAGCCACCAAACAACCCCAGGTCCTCTCAAGCCACCAATGTAGGGGAAGATGTAGGACTCAGACTTCGCTTTCCACCCTTCTAGGGAAAGGACTATGTAGCTCGCATCGCGTCCAAGCAAGAAGGAGCCCCTAACTCTCTCCAAGAAACACACGGGGAATCAAGCACTCCGGATAAAAACTCTTTTGCCTTCACAACATTTGTTTCCCTGGAAGAACCAAAACCGTACATGAAGCCTTGAAAGACCCAAAATGGGTAAAAGCGATGCCAGAGGTGCTTCATCAAATTGAGAGAAACAAAGTGTGGCGACTCGTTCCAAGACCATCAAATGGAACCATTATAGCAATAAAGTGGGTGTTCAGAAACAAGTTAGATGACAAGGGAGAAGTCACAAGTCACAAGGCAAGAATCGTTGTCAAAGGGTACAATCAATAAGAGGGAATCGACTACGACGAGACCTTCACTCCCGTTGTAAGACTTGAAACAATCTGACTCTTAATTGCCTACTCAGCTCATCACGGATTCAAGCTTCAACAAATGGATGTCACGACAGCGTTTTCCAATGGGGTCTTGAAGGAGGAAGTGTACGTGGAACAAACCACAGGCTTCGAAGATCCGGAGAACCCACAACAAGTATACGTTCTCGACAAAGCATTATATGGACTCATACAAGCACCAAGGGCCTGGTATTAAAGACTATCTCTATTTCATCTTTCCCACGGGTACATACGATGGGAAGTTGACCAGACCTTATTCCTACTACGAGAGGGTAAGCACACTCTGGTTGTGCAAGTCTACATGGACGAAATCATCTTCAGTTCCACAAACGATTCCCTGGTCAAACAGTTCTCAAAACTCATGGAAAGCGAGATTGAAATGAGAATGATAGGAGAACTTCAATTCTTCCTTGGGTATCATGTAATACAAACAGAGAGGCACGAAAGTCCATCAACAAAAATATATCATGGAGTGCATCAAGAAGTTCGGTATGACCGATGCTAAGCAATTATCAACACCTATGTCCCCGAATGATTCACTAGGCAAGGATGACCACGAGGGAAGCGTCGACCAAACACTATACAGCGGAATAATTGGGTCACTACTCTATCTAACGACTAGCAGGCCAGATGTTATGTACAGTCTGTGCTTGTGTGCCAGATTCAAGGTAATCCAAAGGAAACACGCCTCAAGGATGTAAAACGAATCCTTCACTATCTTAGAGAGCCGAGTGACATGTGCCTATGATATCCCAGAGGTGGAGATCTCAAGCTCATTGGATACACGAACAAGGACTTCGCAGGGAACCGTGTTGATAGGAAGTCTACCTCAGGATTGACTCAATTCCTCGGACCGTGTCTCGTGTCATGGAGATCAAAGAAGCAAACATCTATAGCACTCTCCACAGCTGACGCAGAGTACATTGCAGCAAAAACTTGTTGCTCCCAATTACTATGGCTTAAGCAACAGCTAAGTGACTTTGGTATATCAATAAAATCTGTCCCTATACTATGTGATAATACAAGTGCAATACATATTTCTAAGAATCATGTGCAACACTCACAAACGAAGCATATTGAGATTAGACATCACTTTCTTCGAGATTGTGTGAACAAAGGGATGGTGACAGTGGAATTCTTCCGCACAGAGGATCAAATTGCCGACATCTTCACGTAAGCATTGAACATGGAACTGTATGAGAAATAACGAATGGAACTCGATATGATTTCTCTTAACTAAATATTTTCCTTCTATGAAAGCCCTTGATGACTGGTGAGAAAATGTAAATTCATGCATTACCTATTTAACCATCGCATAGTCATACTCAGTTCTCACTTCTCTGAGTTGTATCTTTGCTTCCCTTGTCTGCTCTTTAAATGCAAGTTATATGTTCATGATTGACTATTATGTTACCAAGCCTGTGTATGTATATGCAAGAAGGTTTATTTTTGGCCCAAAAGAATTCGCATGGTGATCTTTTATCCCAATATTACAAGCCCAAATAATGGAGGAATTCTACAACCCACCTCTAGCCTCTCATAATGGAAAAGTTCTATGAGTCCATCTTCCGTATACTAACGGGACTAGTCCATTATGATGATATTAAACACGTTCATAAATGCTTAAATATGATTTTTGTGTAATGTTCTATTTGTGACACCATTTTGGTACCAGTACCCCTATACATTACACTACCTCATTACTAGGAAAGTGCTAGCGCGGGTAATGATTAGTTTAAGCTTGACGTTCTTCGTAACATGTATTGTGCATAAATGGGTATGAACGAGGTAACTACACTACGCGTTGGAGTTTATATGAAGAGTCAGGAAAAGAAAACGCCTCTTAGAATAACGTGCATACTGTTAGATTTGATAGGCGTGTGAAAGAAGTAAAAAGGCTGCAAGAATTTATTACTGCCTAGTGACCGGTGACAGATAAAACCACAAAAAAATGAAGAAAAAAAACTCACCTTCCCATTTTCACACCTCTCTCCTCATCATTCTCTCTCTCTCTCACCTTCTTAAAACCTCTCATCTTCTCAGAACTCCCAAACTCCATCTCTCCTCTCAAAAATCACTCCACTAATCACCCTACCAATGGCCAACCCTTCATCATCCTCCACCTTCAACCAAGATGAACTCCGCTCCAAGCTCCTACCGTTCGGAATCGACATCGAAAAGCTGATAATGCCAAAACAAGCTCTCACACCAGAGTCAATCAAACCCATCGTCACATAAAGCGAAACACCGGCGAGTCAGAATGTCGAAACCGAGCCAAATGTTGATGGCGCCGACGACGAAAGAAACCTGCATGCTCGAAATCCTAAATCGGCGATAGTTGTGTACCTTCCACCCAAGATCCAAGCCTCCAAACTAAACAAAGACCAAGAAGACCCGACGAACCCTAACCCTTATCCCGAACCAAAAGCCTCTGAATCCGAGAGACTATCCGAACAGTCTGAAACCTTCCATGAACCAAAATACACCTCCCCGACACCAGCAAAAGATGATTCACCACCACCTGTCTCCACTGACTCGGCCTACGACTACCTCCCTGACAGTCCACCCTAGAAACCTGCGAAGAAGCATACTCATAAACGTGCACCGGTCACTCCGGTCAGAAGAAAAACACGAGCGTCCTCCAAGACTGTTGCAGCTTCTGTTGATTCAGGGGAAGAAGAAGAATCGGCTACAAAGAAGACAAAGGTCGAAAAGCCGCCACGTTGTCTGACTAGGGGGACGATCAAGAGAGGGAAAAAAAAGTAGAGGAGGCAGGCAAATCGCTCTCGAGGTCGGTGCTAGACCAATAATCAAAGAAATGACGTATACGGAGGAATTCTGGACCGACAATGAGTTGCTGACGGTCATTGAGATGCTGGAAAACTATGAATGGATACGGCTCTTCAATGCCAAGTCTCCGACCAATGCTCATTTGATCTGTGATTTTTATTCATCTCTCTCTTTATATGTAAATGCCTCTGGAATGATAGCTTCATACAAAGTAGGAAATGATTCGTTAACATTTACAAGTCGTGAGCTTGCTACAATTCTGATAGTACCACATGAGGGTTACGAAGTGTATGCAAAAGGGGGTTGGCTAAAGGACACTAAGGTCAATGCTGTTAGGGCTGTGTCAACGGATTCGAAGGCAATGTTAACTAGGGACGTGACTGTTGGGAAAATGATTCCCACAAATAGAATAGTCCATTATCTACTGTTGTCAAATGTAATGCCCATGGAACAAAATAAGAGTCAACTGCTCATTCATGACGTATTGTTGATGGAGAAAGTGCTCGCAAGGAAAAAGATTAGCCTCCAAAAAATCATGATGTGTCATATGGGACACATTCGCAACATAAGGTCTCATGGTCTGCCATTTCCGTCTGTGGTCCGCAAAATCCTGGAATACCATGGTGTATACATAGAAACAAAGTGGGATCAGATCTATAGCAATGAACTGAGCGACTCCACATTGAAGAAGATGTTGTTCCATATGGGCGAGCAAGGTTGGGGACTTGTTCATGAGACTATAGGAAAGGGAAAGGCAAAGCCTGCAGAATTAGAGGATATTAAGGACATCCTCAATGAGCTAACCAAATAGGTTGATGTTCAAACACTCCTCCAGCAGCTGTGCAAAATGACTACTCTGCTTGTTGAACAAATTTGTAGGCTCAATAAGAAGTTGTCTGCCCTCCACGATGACTACCAATCCTCGACTGATGACTTGTCTGGCTCAGACTGATTACTCCCATGCGCATGACCTGGCCCCAAACACCATCCCAGCTTCACTCTCCGTCTCTTTCTTTTGACTTTATTTTGCGTACCTTTTTGTTGTGACATCAAACTTGCTATCGGAAACTGCTCTTTTGTGTGTGTGTGAAACTTGTTTTGACAGTGCCAGTCTGGTCGGCACTTATGCATATCTGGATTTGACTATTTTTGTTAATTGTGTTGTGCTTATTTACGTAATGACTAGTTTATTGCTTTTTGATGATGCCAAAAGGGGGAAGGATTAGCTAGGATAATGTTTTGAGGTGGAATGACCTACTTAGAGAATCCATAAGTGTTTAACGTAGGGGGAACTAAGTAGATACTAAAGTTTACCTTGTCCGTATTAGTCAATATATTCTTAGGTTTTGTTTATAAAGTTAAGAGGGTTTTTCACCATCAAAAAGGGGGAATTTGTTAGAGTTCCTAGTTTTGATTGTGACAAACACTCGACTAAGGAAGTGAAGTGAGAATAAGTGTTGCAGATATTATTCAAGGAAGTGCACCTAAGACAAGGAAGTAAGTTGAGAAGCGTAAAGAACAGGGAAGTGTGAAGAATATGTAGGAAGCAAGAAGTGGAATGAGGAACGAGTTCCAGGAATGAGAGGAAGCCAGAAATGGAAAAGTGCGCGAAGAGATTAAGGAGATACACGCAGGAAAAGTTAGTTCAGAGGATCCTAAGTAACTAGATACGGTCAAGCAATGATAAGAGATAAAGATCGGATTAAAGGTAGAATAAACTAGTTTGTTAGGATAAGATTATATTGTTGTAACCGACAATATTATATTGAATAAATGAATGAGAGGATTTGCGGATTAAACATTTGTTTATAAGATATAATATTGAAGGGAAAGATCTCGAAAATCTTAGTATAAATAGCTAGACATTTAGTGATCATTGTGTGCGAAGAATATAGAAAGCACAAGGGTTAGATTAAGAACAGAGTGAACGATATTGTAAGGTTGTGTTCGGGTGCGGGTGAGAGGAGTGATTAGTGTGTGTAATCCAAGCTCACTTTCCTAACGAAACACATCAATAAAGTATCGTTTGAAAATCCTTCTAGTGAAGAACTAGAAGGTAGTGGTTTTACTCTACATAGTTTTGTTGAGGTTTCCACTCTAATTCTTTGTGTCTATATTACAAGTGCTTGATCTAGTTTCGCTGCAACGACTTCAGGAAAGCAACGTTCACTTCCCTGAGACATAATCGATGATATGATCCAACACAAAACATATAGTATGAATGCTTTCATATTGAATGGGGATTCTCCGGCCGTTCACAACCATGGCACCTTTAGCGGCTTTGATATGTCAAGGTGGATGCAAATCATTGGAAAAAACAATGTTTTCTTATCCACCTTAATCGGTTCTCCAATGGAAGAAGCTATACCGAACATCACGTCCACCTCGTAAAAGTGAAGAGGAAGTTTCGTGAGTCGGATCCATGGCGGGATCATATCAACAATGTCTGAGCATGTGTTTAAAGATAATGCCCATTCCTTGATCATGAGATAATGCCAAAAATCGTCAATGGGCCGCCGACGAGGACTTTAGACTGGTCTTCTATCTCAGCAAACTTCACCAAGTAGTACCCTTTTGGCACATCCACTCCTCATATTTCCGCTTTGCTTCCACAACTCCTTGAATTTTCGTTGCATAGTTTCATACGGGGTCAACGTACCAAGAGCCTTGATAACCAAGGAGGATTTCCAGACAGCAGCGACATCCTCTACTACTTTATCGGCAATGGTAACTATCAGATCTGCTTTATCGCTAGGAGGTTCCAGATAGAGATCCTTCCATTGAAGAAGCCTTCTGGAAGAACAGGTCGCTCCAGCATTTCTTCATTTCCGATAATGACAACCTCCCAAGACCGCGTAACTGGTGGCTGACTCGAAGTGGGAGTTGCCGACAAGGTTGGGGTCAAGACAACGGGGGTGGTTTGGGCTTAGAAGGTCAACTGTTTGTCGGGGGAAATATATTTTGGGATATCCGGAGAATCCATAGACATTAGGACATGAAGGTCTTGTGTTTCCAGGATAATTTTAGGGTCGCCGGCGAAGGACTGCCATCATGGGCAAGGGTAGCACAAGAGAAACGGAAAAAAAACGTTGATACGTTGTACAAACAACCTTTTACATTGTACTTGTGTTTTTTACTAGACTTTGTATTCAAGAAAAGTGGTGTTAAAACGATAACTATTTGAATTCGAAAAGAGTAATTCATTACAATTCAATAATTTGTACACATCTTTGGTGTGAGATTGATATACGTAATGTTTTTGTGTTATTGGAGTTTGAGTCGTGTACACATTTGTAAAAATTAAATGGGTAGTCGATTAGTAAAAATAATGTGAGTAGTGTTGAAAAAAATGTCTTTTAATATTATTAATATGAAAAATTATTTTAATCACTTTTTAAATTATTATTTTGTCTCAGACGTTAACACTAAATAAAATATACTGTATTTTCCTTATTAAACTAGCTCTAAATATTAGATATTAGATAAAAAAATCAATACTATGATTATATATATGATTATTGACTTAAAATTTAGTCAGGTAGATTTTGCTTTGAGTAGCTTATATAATTATTAAAGATAATTTTGACATGAATATAAACGATCAACCCACCACTAAAATGCCTTTGAGGATATCCTTAGTGAAATAGTCGGGTTCCGACTTCTACAATACCAACAACTCATCCAACATTGTCGTCATCTTACTCTCTTGTCCGACCACCTAATCTTTTCGTGTAACCTCTAGCAAAACCCCAACGACCCATTCTGTTAGGGTTCCTTGAGTTTTGATAGTGACAAATACTCATCTATGGAAGTTTCCGTGAGTGATGTGTTGCAGATAATTAGTATGTCAATTTGAGTGAAGTTTCCTTTTATGGAAACATGCTATTCGAGGGAACTCAATATATTAGAAAGGATACTAAAGATGGAAGCATAAGCTGGAATGAGGGACGAGTTCCAGAATCTTGAGAAAGTTGGTAATGGAGATCCGCGAAGCAAGGTTGTTAGGCGTATCTTCAAGAATCTAAACTACTTTGTGTGAAGATCTCGAATAAAGGATTATTTATATTATGGTTGTGGAAATGTTGTTAGAATAGATTAGATAGAATAAGCGACTAGATTTTATCTATTAAATTAATAATAGGATCTTCGGATATTTTTTTAATTTAATAAATAGGATATTATCTATGGTAAAGGATTTAGGGTTCGTAATTGACAAAATATATATAGCTTAGCAATTCGAAGATAAATCGTGGTTGAACACACAGATAATCATATATGCTTTAGAAGAGAGAATATTAATGTAGGGGCTTAGGTTTGGTTGTGCGAGGAGTGATTAAAATATGTAATCCGAGCTCTTTGTTTGTAACAAACTCAAAGTCAAAAAAAGTATTGTTTGAAATCCTTCTAGTGAAGAAATAGAAGGTAGTGGTTTTACTCAATATTGTTTTGTTGAGGTTTCCACTCTAAATCAGTGAATTCATATTTTGAGTGTTCAATTAACTTCTGATGCAACATTCTCAGGGAAGTATTGCGCCTTTCCTTGTGAAATTCAAGACTATACGATCCAACAGTTGGTATAAGAGCCTAGTATTACCGTGTTAGTCGAACACTGAGGAGACGCCGTCAAGCTCAGCCATCAATGACTCCTTCTGGAAGCCTCCAATCCTCAAGACTAGTGAATACGACTAGTGGGTGGAACAATTTGAGTCACATATGTGTTCCCTGATTGGCCAGCTATGGAAAGTGGTCGAATTTGGAAACGAGATGATATGGATAAATCCAGAAAAGACGAAGGAAAATGAAAGGAAAGACTACTCCGATGCAGACTACAAGGTGTTAGAGCTAAACAGCCGAGCCAAGAATATTCTTCACATGGCTCTCGGACTATCCAACTTGATAAAATTTCTCCGATACAAAACGACAAATGAGATATGGGAAGAACTGAAAAGGATGTACAAAGGGAATGATGATGTGAATAAGAATAGAATCCTAGCCGTACAAAAGGACTATGACAGTGTTGTCCAGCAGAAAGTAGAAACCTTGGAAGAATTCCACTCTCGATTCCAGGGATACGTCGTATAATTCGAGTTCCTAGGAGAAGTCTACCTGAATGAAAGATCACCCATCAATTCCGTCAAGCCTGAACTCAAAATGGGACAGAATCTCTCTTGCTTTTCAAGAGCAAAACGATATAAAGACTATCACCCTAGAGGAACTCGTTGCAAGACTTCAAAGCAATGCAGGCATATAACAGAGGAAGACTACCCAAAGAGAAACGGAGAAGACTCAAAGCATCACCCTCAAGATCGAAAAAGGTTTTGATCTGGACCAAGTTGAAGGAGGGGAGGATGATGCCGATGAGGAGATTTTTCTAATCACTCGGGCATTCAAAAAAGTCTGGAAAGGAAATCGCAACACATCACGTGGCTCTGAGGAAAACATACATCATAAGGAGGCAACATGATATCACTGCCAAAAGAAAGGTCACTTCGCCAGAAACCGCATCCCCCCAAGCTGGAGACATGTGTTTGATGGTCATTGCTTGGGGAGAATCAGATTCAGACGAGGAAGCTTCCCCCCAATCTGGAGACATCTGTCTGATGGAAAACGAGGAAACATTAGAGGAAGAGGTTACCGAGTCTGAACTCTTGCTTAAGTTCAAAGAAAAATCTAAAGAATATATCATTAACCTTATTAAAAAACTTGGTAGTGAAATCGGGGACTTGTTTGACGTAGTTGAGGAAAAAAGGAGACCATCTCTAATCTTCTACAAGACAAGAAAGTCTGGGCAGAAAAAGGTGAGATACCTAGAAGAGGCTCCCTCTTTAACCTCAGGAACATGTACAAAGTGCCCGAAGCTAGAAGAAGAAGCCTCTTCCCTAACTAAGAATTTGAAAATCTGCATGTCCTACAATGAACCTTTATCTCTATCTAAAGAAAAATTGTTAAAATAAATTGAGACTCTTAAGCTTGACGATGATAAGAAAAGGCAAGCTTGGAAAACCAAACAAGAAAAGAAGGATTGCTTAAAAAGGTTTATCTTTCGTCCTGGACTAGGTTATCTAAAACCATTTGTAACTCCAACAAGGGAAAACTCATATGGTGTGGAAACGTTCCTCAGATCCCTAACAAACCGTGTAAGGGTCCCCTTTGTTTACTAGAACACTGTACGCCTAAGGGAAAGGAACAGATTCCCATATGTATGACAAAACCTTGGATTGAAAGAATACTCAATGTGGCTTAGCCAAATACAAAATGAAAAACCCTCTTAAATTGACATATAGGCTCGTAAGGAAAACAAACCAATATGGCCGGGCCAAAGCAAATATATGAACTTGGCATGCCATAGGATTTGTTGGCACTGTGGGAAACAAGGATACTGCAAGTATGAATGTTATTCTACGAAGAGTATGATTGAGAGGACCCAAAATGCTCAACTTGTTCATAAGGATAGAAAGACACCAAAGTCTAAGATAGATGTGCATGCCGAAACAACTAAGTCGAAAAGTGTCACCCATAAACCCAGTAAGCCTAAGGTTACTTGGGTGTGTAAAAACTAATGTCTTATATGCAAGGGAAGTAAGGAAGAGTTTCTGGTACATAGATAGTGCTTGCTCATGTCATATGAGAGGAAACAGGAACTGGTTCATATCACTTCAACAATGCTCTAGCAACTTAATTACCTTTGGGAATGAGAAAAAAGGAGAAGTTATAGGTATACGAAGTGTAAGAATTTCAAATCATGTCAGAGTAGAAAATATTAACATGGTAAACAATCTCAAGTTTGATCTCCAAAGCGTAGCCCAACTATGTCAAGGAGGCAAAAATGAGGTTGTCTTTACCATTAATGGTTGTTCCATTATAAATTTTAAGACATGAAAGACGATGATCAAAGGCCTTTGTGACGGAAAGCTATATCGAGTTGATCCTTCATTAATTTCAGAAGGGGAAGTATGCCTCTCTTCACTGAAGGAAGAATCTGATTTGTGGTACAAAATGTTTGTTAAGCTAGTTTCAAACTTCTATCCAAACTTCATTCAAAGGAACTTTTGGAAGGACTACCAAAGATAGAAGTACAGCAGGACCAGGTATGCAATGCATGTTTAAGAGGTAAGAAAGTAATGAATTCATTCAATTCCAAGAAATAGGTAAGCACCTTAAAACCTCTCGATCTCATTCACATGAATTTATGTGGCCCCGGGCAAACTCTAAGCCGTGGTTGAAATAGATATGTGTATGTTATTCTTGATCACTAATCCAAGTACACATGGACCATCTCCTTTCCTATAATGAGGACGTTTTCGTGGAGTTTTTGGTGTGGATGAAACAAGTAGAACTTCAACTGCAGAGCACTCTAAAGGCCATTCGCACTGACCGCATAATAGAGTTCGACGATTCTCAATTCATTTCCCTATGCATGGATAGTCGTATAGATCACAACTTCTCTCCACAAAGGACTCCTTAACAAAACGGGGTGGTACAAAGAAAGATATAACATTGGAAGATATGACCCGGACACTATTGATCGTGAGTGGACTACCCAGAAACTTCTGGACGGAAGCGTTGCATGCGTCTTGCTATATACTTAACAGAGCATTCTTAAGTCCCCTTATTGAGAAAACTACCTACGAGCTACTGAAAGGATGAAAACGCAATGTATGTCACTTACTTGTCTTTGGTACAAAGAGTGACATGGGAATTTTTGGGAAGGATGAAAACTATCTACGTGCTTTCCTCATATCATCGGGAAGGAAAACATGGGAAAGTTTGACACAAAGAGTGACATGGGAATTTTTGTGGGGTACTCTTTCCACAACAGTTCGTACAAAGTGTTTAATTAGAGAACCGGGAAAGTCGAGGAAAGTGTCCATGTGAGATTCGAAGAACATAACATGGTTGGAGATGAACTTCGGGACCCTAATGCTCCTCTAATTATGGAGGAAGAAGCCTTCCCTATTCTAGGAACTATAGATCAGGTGCTAAGTGAAGAAGAAGAACCTTCCTTGAATGATACACTTCACACCAACGATCTCAATCAAGATGTCACCAATCCAACTCACACCTCACAAGAAGATGTGGGGGAAAACTTCCCTCAGAGTGCTTCGCGGACTGTGAACAAAATGGAAGGGACACATTCCCTTTCCCATAATAATAAGGGGTACACGTTCTTGAACATAACTTTTATGCCTTCATTGCCTTCGTATCCCTTGTAGAACCAAAGACTATAAGTGAAGCATTTAAAGATCGAGAGTGGGTAAAGGCTATGCAAGAAGAGCTTCATCAGTTCGAGAGGCACAAGGTATGTCAACTGGTTCAAAGGCCAACAAATTGAACTATCATCGAGACAAAATGGGTGTTTAGGAAGAAGTTAGATGACAAGGGACATGCCACAAGGAACAAAGCCAGACTGGTGGTCAAAAGGTATAGTAAGCGGGAGGGAATTATCTACGACGCGACCTTCTCTCTCATCACAAGATTGGGCGATTCGTCTATTGATTGCTTACTCTAGATTCCACGGCTTCAATCTATAACAAATGGATGTCAAGACAGCTTTTCTCAACGGAGTCCTGAAAGAGGACGTGTACGTAGAACAGACTCCCGACTTTGAGGATCTGACAAATCCACAACTCGTATACGTCCTTGAAAAAGCACTGTACAACCTCAACAAGCTCCAAGAAGGTCTTAGCGAGCATGGATGAACTTGATAGCAACGACTATCATCAACACCTCAACTTACAAATACCTGCATTCAACAAAACAAAGACTCTGACCCAACAAGACACTAACAAACGAAAAATAAACATTAACTACTCTAACCTAAATGCATGTTATTGACATCCCCATACTTGATCCTTATGTATCCCAATCAAGTACGTCACAGTGAATCTTAAGAATATGAAATGGTTGTTTCAATCCCAATGACATATGAATGATAAAGATGATAAGTTAAACAAATACACTTTTCCTTCCTAGCATGATTCGTTCAATGATAAGAAAACAAATGTTCCTCAACTCTATGTATCAACATGTAAAAAGCAAGTCACTCAAGTTCATATCTCACCCTTGAATGTCAATCCCATAGGCTTGCAACCACATCTAAATCTAAACTGCTAGGCATGATACAAAACATTATCAAGAGACGCACAAGAAGTATCACAATATTATTATTTCAAATTTTTTTTTTTACGGCCCATCCATTTTATGGTCCGGGCCTACTCCTTAAACTTTTTCACGCGGCCATAAAGGATAGAACCTGGGGTAATCTTTTACACCACGGAGATCGCGTTCTCATCTGGCAATCATGGAGACTCGAACACGGAGTGATCTTTCACACTACAGAGATAGCACACTCGCACGATTGTTACGCTAGAAATATAACAATTCATCTCTTATTTCCAATGTGATAAATTTGAGCCTCAATAAAATGTCATGTAAATAACCCTAGATGCGGTTTCGAAATAGATTCAGAAGCATGTTCTAAAGACGACAAGCAATGAGAAACACACATATATGAGGACTTAAGCAATTGTAGAGTATCGGTCCAAATGCAATTCAATAAAAGTCCACATCCTCAAGTAAATGTCAAAAGTTAAACAAATCATATCATCATCTTAACACACTTGCAAAATCAACAACCAAAGCATAGTCAAAAGAGAATACACATACCATGAGGTGATATTTTAAACTAGATAAATGATCTAAAGTGTCTTTTATATACACACTTGCAAAATGGGATTGAACTTCGTAATTGATTTTTAAACCAGATAAATGATCTAAAGTGTCTTTTATATATTTTGCATTTTTAAGGTTTGCATTAGTAAATATAATAGTATCATCCTAAGAAAAGGGAATACACATACCATGAGGGGATATTTTAATACCTATTCACTGCGATCTTTTTTAGGATTCAATCGTAAGATATTGTGCTACATATTCCATAGCCAGGTGATGAGGCCTAATGGTCGTTGTGCCTATCAAAGATACCCAACTAAATAATTCACTAGTAAAGTGGTAAGCAGGGGTCGAATTCCAAGAGAGCCAGAACGATAGTTTATTCCAATGGTGCTACCGAGTAGCAACAATGGGGTTTTTTATGTGTAATCTTAATGAACTAAGCAATTAAGCAAATATAAAAGCAATATTGGTTGGGTTGTAAACAATTATGATTATGAAGCTCACTCCTTCTAGCATCAGTGCATTATTCAATTGGAATGTTGATCATCGAATTCTGTTAAATTATATTCTGAATTGGTTAATTCGGTTGTCCTACTCTTTGTTCGTTAAATAGCAACTAGTCCAAATAGTCCTAGAAACCCTTATTGTAAGAAATAACCAAGGAAATCCCAAGGTTCAAAAGCACAACAGCATAAAGATCAAAGATAAGTAGGACTATGCAATACCATTGGCAAATCACCGATACTCGACACAGGTTTATAATCTCTACACAATAAGCACTCGCAAATAGTCTATGCAAATTCTGCTTGCAATCTAAAGACAAGACTTTTCAAATCGAATTATCAAGCCTAGCAATATGATGGACAATAATTAACCTAGTTTGCAACCTAGATAAAATCAAGATCAAACAATATAATCAATAAAGCACAAGAGATCATAAAACAATCCTGAAATTAACTTTAGAACATAAACATTAGAATTCTCACAACAAACCTAGAACAATGGCTTCAGCCTAAAGAGTGAACTAGAAAGAACTTAACCAGACATAGCCATCGAAAGCAATGAATACATATGGATGAATGATGGCAAAACAAACCAGGGAAGATGGTGAAAGTGGAATAAAGGTGGAAGCTTTCTTCTTGGCTGCTGCTGAGTTCTAACTAAATGAATGTGGCAAAAGAATAATGAGGTCCCTCCTCTCTAACCTAATTTCCTAAGGCTTATATAGTCTCCAATTAAAGGGAATAAAAATAAAAGCAAATAACTAAAAAGATGTGGAAATAACTAATAAAATCTCGGATCAAATCTTCAATTAATGGGTCGTCCGTGTCCGCGTCACGATTGTGACACAGGGGTCGCGATCGTGACTTTTCTCCATTTCTCAGGTCCGTGGCTGGTCGCGATCGTGATAGATGGTCTCGGTCGTGACATCTCAACTGCGGCTAAGTCGCGATTGTGACATGCCTGTCTCGGTCGTGACAGCTTCAACTGAGGTTGAATCCCGGTCGTGATGCTCCATCTCGGTCGTGACTTCGTCTCGTGAGATGGTCTTCGGTCTTCTACAAGCGTCGAGGCAGCTCGGCTTCACCTCTCGGCTTCTCCTTGGGTGTAGGCGTTGCATACTTCCTCTAGCTCCATCCTAAATGCACTAAAAGTGAGCACAACCGGGATCTCCATGATAAAACCACTCAAAACCACTTACGAGCATCCCACAAATCCATAAATGAACTCCAAATAGGATTCTGGGAATACCACTCGTTAAGCACCTAAACACCACTAAACCTAATCTAATAGTCGCTAGTTAACACCATATAATAAGCTCCTATCAAACTTCCCCATACTTAAACCTTGCTCGTCCTCGAGTAAGCAAAATGAAACTCACTCCTCCTATAAGCACAAAGGTCTGCAATAAGTGTAGAGACAGTCTGCTAGCGACTATACTTCAAACTCCAAGTGTAAAACGAGCACTAACCTAACTCCGATCTATCTTCTTATATCTTTGAGATGACCTACCCAAATCCCTTCTTATGTCTCCACTTCATATGTCACCACTCCATACAATAATAAAATCAAACAAGTGATAAGCAATAAAGCACAAGTGGACATCCTAATCTCCTCTAAGGGTAAGGGTACATAAATAATGATAATAAAGATAAAAATCGAGTCTCTCACTCTCTTATACACTTCTTATTCCTCCTCTTCAATTAATGTCCTAAACCACTAATTAATGCAATCATTCCATACATCACAACCACCAATCCTAATCAAGAAATCTACATAGCACAACCACAACAATATGCATCCAACTCCAAGAAATAGAAATCTAATCCTAGAATCTAATACAACCGCCAAGAGTGTGTAGTAAATCTAATGAAATAGTGAAAGGGTGAGCATGCGAAATATGGATATCTATAAGCTCAAAACCAGAGGAATAAAAAGCTAAATACTAACTTCTTATCCCTCCTTGGTGAATCATAAAACCCCGAGACAATCCTTCAACTCCCTTCTTATGTCTTCGACGCCAATAAATGATGTAATCAAACAAATAATCACAAACAATGTAATCCCGGCGTCCTTTCGGGTTTTCACCAAAATTCTAGAGTGATAGGAACTATTTCTTTTCTTTTCTTTATTTTATTTTCAGGCACCCACCTTTTCCTTTTATCCATTTTTACTTGCCTGGTTCTTTTATTATTGTCTATTTTATTTGTTGTTTTTTATTTTTTGTTGGAGCCCCCCTTTTCGATCCAATCACTTCTTACTCTTATGGGTTTTTTCTGTTTTTTTATATTTTAAATAACAATAATAAAAGCAAAGGTTCTGGAATTATCCGGTACAGACTTGATGGAAAAACAGCAAAACGCATCAGCATATACTCGAAAACATAAAAACATAAAGCAAACATCAGCAGAATAGCAAAAACACCAAAAACAGCAGCAGCAAACACCTCGACTAGTCGACTCCTCTCCCCACACTTGAATCGCGCATTGTCCTCAATGCAGCAAAAGAGGACATCAAAAAAGGGAAAAGGAAGAAGAAACCCCAATCACCCGTCGTCGTCGTCGTCGTAAGGATTGAGCAAAAACTGGGGCCGTATCACGACCGTGATGAAGTGTCACGACCGTGACCGTTCAACTGGGAGAAAATCTCGATCGTGATGAGTATGTCTCGATTGTGACAAGGGCGATTTCGAGAGGTTGGTGTCGGGTTTACTCCGATGATGACTTCCTACATGCTAGCTCCGTGGGTTTCCCTGAAAAACAAACAAAAACAAAACAAAATAATGGGAGAAACGTTAGTAGTACTACCTCGGGTTGCCTCCCGCGCAACGCCTTTGTTTAACGTCGTTGGCTCGACTTCTTACTCTCTATCAACCAGCAGTAGGCCCCTCATAGGCCAACTCATCAAGGAACTCTCTCTTCTTCTTCAAACAATAGGATCTCATGCCTCGTCTCTTCCTAATCCTCTTGTCATACCACCCTCTCTTCTTCTTCTTCCTCACCGTGCGTGGCCTTATAAGGAGTTTTGTAGAACGAGGCACATGTGCTCGGGGTTCCAGAGTCCCGAACATTTGAAATTGTAGATGCACGTGGGTGGCTCGACATAGCTTGAGATCATCTTCTGGATCAAGTAACTCTCCCTCATCTTCTAATGGTGGGCCCGGATCGTACTTATCGATGTTAAGTAGCTGAGGGAGACCTTTGTGGAAAACAATTGCGAAACAAGCGCGGGTGACAGGCATAAAACGATCGTTGTTTCCTATCAAAGATAATCCAACTAAACAATCCAGTAGTAAAGTGGTAGTCGGAGTCGAATCCCAAGAGAGCCACAATGATAGCTTGTTTCTATTATGTTACCTAGTAGTAACTAGGGGGGTTTTGTATGTTGTTATCTAAACTAGCAATATTAAAATGATGATTGTTGGATTTGTAAACTATAACGATGGAAAGATCACTCTTTTAGCATCAACGCATTATTCTTATGAAAAGTTGATCATTGAATTCTATTAATCCTATGGTCTTAATTATCTAATCCAGTTGTCCTACTTTTGTTCGTAAATAGCAACTAGTCCAAATAGTGTTAGAAACCCTTGTTGTAAGCAATAACCAAAGAAATCCTAAGGTTCAAAAGCACAACAACATAAAGATCAAAGATAAGTAGGCCTATGCAATACCATTGCCAAATCACCGATATTCGACATAGGTTTATAATCTCTACAAAAGAAGCACTCGCAAATAGTCTATGCTAATTCTGATTGCTACCTAAAAGACAAGACTTTTCAAATCGAATTATCAATCCTAGCAATATGAATGAATAATAATCAACCTAGTTGTACACCTAGATAAAATCAAGGTCAAACAATAGTCAATAAAGCACAATAGATCATAAAACAATTCTGAATTAAACTTAGAACAATAACATAAGAATTCTCACAAACATTCCTTAGAATAATGGCCTCAACCTAAGAGTGAACTAGTAGGATCTTAGCCAGACATAGACAAGAGAAAGCAATACATAATTATGATGAAAACTAACCAAGGATGAAGGTGAATATGGCACAAAGGTGGGAGCTTTCTTCTTGGCTGCAGAATTTTTAAGGATGAATTATAAAAGTGAACATAAGTCTAATCTAACCTAAAACTAAAGGTTTATATAGTATCTAATGATAGAGAAATAAAATAACTAAAACGAAATAATAAAATAGGGAAAAATAGATCAGATTTCAGCCATAAATCAGCAATTGGGCCGGTCCATCGTCTGCAGTCGCGGTCGAGAATTGTGATTCTCGATCGCGAATTGGCCCCAGATCTTAGAGTCGGCGCGAATCTCGATCACGAATATGGAGTCTCGATCGCGAAATGTCTACTGAGGCAAAGTCTCGATCGCGACTTTTGGGTCTCGGTCGAGATTTCTTCTCTGTGCCTCGTTCTTGGTCGTGGCACCTCCTCTCGGTCATGAGGCCTTCTCTCGAACTGGTCTTTGGTCTTCTACAAGCTTCGAGGCAGCTCGGCTTCGCCTCTAGGCTTCTCCATGGGTGTAGGTGTGGTATCCTTCTCTCTAGCTCCGTCCCAAGTGCACTAAAAGTGATTACAAACGGGATCTCCATAATAAGACCACAAAATAACGCTTATGAGCATCCCGCAAATCCATAAATGAACACCATACCGGATTCCGGGAATACCAGTCAATAAGCACCTAAACACCACTAATCCTAAGCTAATAGTCGCTAGTTAAGACCATATAATAAGCTCCTATCAACATGCAAGGTGTGGATAACAATACACTCATAAATAAAGAGATAAAAGGGCAAAACTAACTCCTTATACCTCCTTGGTGAATCCTAGAACCCGAGACAATCCTTCAACTCCCTTCTTATATCTCCGGCGCCAATAGATATGTAATTAATAAAATCAATCACAAACAATGTAAATCCGGCGCCCTTTCAGGTTTTCACCAAAATCTAAGTGGTAGGAACTTTTCTTTTCTTTTCTTTTTATTTTTACTTTTCAAGCACCAACCTTTTCCTTTTTTATTCAATTTTCACTTGCCTGGTTTTTATTCTTCTTATATATATTTTTTAAAAATTTTTATTTTATTTTTGTTGGAGGCCCCCTTTTCGATCCATTCCTTTTTTACTCTCCATGGGTTTTTCATATTTTTTCTTTAAAACTAAAAACGATGCAAATGTTCAAGCAACATAAATCCTGGTACAGACTCAATCGAAAACCAACTAAAATAGTTCATCAAAGAATCTAAAAACATAAAATAGTAAGCGGAATAGCAAGAGAAAAACAAAAAATAACATCATAAACCTCCTCGGTACGTCAACTCTTCTCCCCACACTTGAATAGCGCATTGTCCTCAATGCAGCAAAAGAGGACATCATAAAAAGGGAAGAGGGAGAAGGTACCACAATCACTCATCAGCATCATCCGATTTGTACTCTGAAGTAGACCGTATCTCGGTTGAGATCCATAACTCGCGGTCGCGACAAATGTACTAGGACGAATTCTCGGTCGTGACCCCTTGGTCGCGATCGCGACAGTGATGACTTTGGGTGATTTTGTGATGGTTCGAGTACTCCAATGGCGTCCTACCTGCTATCTCCGCGATTCTAAAAACAATAAAAACAAAACAAACTAATGGGATTAATGTTAGTAAAAATCCCTCGGGTTGCCTCCCGATCAGCACCTTAGTTAACGTCGTGGCACGACGTAATCTAGCTCCTCAATTTTCCGGACCCGGCTCCTCAAGATCCACCTCTTCGATCACCTCGTTGGAGAAACTTGCATGATAAGGTTTTAGCCGCTGACCGTTCACTTTGAAAGTGTTATGGTTGTCCTTGTCGAAAAGCTCCACCGCCCCGTGGGGAAAGACACGGGCTATCACAAAGGGACCACTCCATCAAGACCACAGCTTACCCGGGAAGGGTTGAAGACGCGAGTTGTAGAGTAGTACCTTATCTCCCACATTGAAGGTCTTGCGCAGTATGTGCTTGTCATGCCACGCCTTAGTTTTCTCCTTATATATCATCGCGTTTTCGTATGCTTCTCGGAGTATCTCCTCTAACTCATGCAGTTGTAACTTCCGGTGCTCCCCAACCTTGTTTATCTCCATATTACATTTCTGGACCGCCCACCATGCTTTATGCTCGAGCTCCACTGGCAGATGACATCCCTTTCCGAACACAAGGCGGTATGGGGACATCCCAATGGGCGTTTTGTATGCGGTGCAATAGGCCCATAGTGCATCATCGAGGCGGAGGCTCCAATCCTTTCTATTTGAAGCAACTGTCTTTTCCAGCACCCCCTTGATTTGCCGATTTGAGACCTCGGCTTGGCCATTGCTCTGCGGGTGGTATGTTGTAGAGAATTGCTGGTGATAGCATGCATTTTAGTCTAGTTTAGGTCATGTTTATTTCGTCTTAGTAGAGTCGTTTTGCGTCTTTCTAGTCTTGTTTTATCTTATTTTCTTAGTTTTCTTTGTAGAGTCGGTATCTAATCCTTTGTTTGATGATTACAGATGATTTGGAGGCATTATTATTGGAGTTCATAAGAATCAATGTAATGGTGTTCGTGTCAAAGAATAAGCGAGGTGGGAACCCAAGGAAGAAGGGCTCAAGGAAGGACGGGAGCAAGACAACGAAGCGGTGTTTGAGTGAGCCACCTCAGAGGGATACTCGGTCCACTAATCGGCCGAGTATCCACCCTGCGCCACCATCTCAGAGGCTTACTCGGCCCATTACTCGGCCGAGTATCGGGCCGAGTTCGGCACCCCTTTTCCGAGATTTGGTGTTTTGACTTGGAACTCTTGGACTTCTTTGAGGGTTACCTTTAGATGACCTTTGGAGAGTTATAAAAAGAAGATTTTATTGAGATTGAGATTATCAATTAGAATTCTATTAGGTTGAGTCTGAAAGGAGATACCTATAGATTTCAATTAGGCACGACATGAGTCCGAAAGGAGATTGTTTGTGTTGGATTTCCTAGAATTGAACCCGAATAACTTGTTTGTTCTTGTGGAGATTTAAGTAATCATAGAAAACTAGGTTAGGTTGGACTTAGTTGAGCATGAAAGTGGATGTTAACCCGGTCTAGTTCTAGTTTCTAAGTGCCTATTAGTCTATGCTTGATTAACTTTGCACGACAGTGATTGTTAGTTGGAGTTTAGATACGTCTACTATTGTACGAAAGGAATTAATAGATATATTTGATTGCTTACCGTCAAACAAGTCCATGGTAATCTTTGATAAACGCATCTTGTAATCTATCAAGGAATTGTTGTGGTGATCCTTGATCCTAGATATTCCTCATTCATATACCTTTCCCGAAGTTGTGTTTTCTTAGTTTTTGTAGCATAATTACCAAATTCCCTTATTACGACTTAGCTTACTAGTTTGGTTGCAAAAGATACTACTTTATCCTTGTGGGAACGACACTTGAAAAGCTACAATTGATCCCATACGCTTGTGGGTAGGTTTAGCCTATCAAGTTTTTGGCGCCGTTGCCGGGGACATTTGCTAGTATTAGTTGTATCCTACAACTGGTTCGACTAAGTCTCTTGTGTTATTTGATCCTTTTCTCTTGTCTTTGATCTCAGGTCTGTTACCTTCTCATGAGACGAGTTCTAAGCGCTAATAATCTCAACGACTTTGATCCTGAACCTGAGCGTGCTTTTCACTTGAGAAGGAGACAACAACGTGATATTATTGAACAAGAGATGGCAGGGAATGACAATTAAGATCAGCCGATTAACGCCCTAGATCAGCCACGTATGACTTTAGGTGACTATGTGACACCTAATCACCGAGGGCAAGTTTTAGGTGTGGTTCGACCTCCAGTGACCGCTTGTAACTTCGAGCTCAAACCCTCTTTGATCAACATGGTTCAACAAAATCAGTTTGGGGGTTTGTCGTCTGAGAACCCGCACCTACATTTGGCCACTTTCACTGAGCTTATTGATACGTTGAAGATCCATGAAGTGAGTCAAGATGCACTATTCTTGCGCACATTCTCGTTCTCTCTACGAGATAGAGCAAAGGCTTGGTATAATGCTATACCTCTTGGCTCTGTTACTACTTGGGATGAGTTAGCAAATGCATTTCTCACCAAATACTTTCCTCCTAAGAAGACAGCCAAGATGAGAAATCAGATTCTAGCCTTCCAGATGAAAGATGTTGAGTCTCTATATGAAGGTTGGGAAAGATTCAAGGAATTGTTGATGTTGTGCCCTCATCACGGGCAAGAGAAGTGGACTTTGCTACACGTCTTCTATAATGCAGTTGACAGTTCTACCAGACTCATTATTGATGCTTCAGCTGGAGGTAGAATAATCTCAATGGATGTTGAGGAAGCATGGAACTTGATCGAAGATACCGCACAACATTCTCATTATTATAGTGATGCTCGGTCACATCCTAAGAAAGCGGCCGGGATGTATGAGGTGAATGCTGAAACGCACCATCAAGCTCAGATTGATGCTTTGCAACAAGAGATCAAGATGCTAAATTTGGCGGTTCAAAAATCCAAAGAGTATGGGGTTGCTTCATCCTCTCGAGGTACGTCTAATCTGGTTTGTCAGTTTTGTGGAGAGAGAGACCATACTATTTCATCATGCCAACAATTAAGAGCTCAAGGTGAGATACAAGGGGAGGCCAACTACATGAGCAACTTCAATCGGGGTCCTAGGAATGATCAATACTCAAATTCCTATAACTCCGGTTGGAGGAATGAAAACCAAGCTTGGGGGGGGGGGGGGAATCAAGTTGCACCTATACAACCTCCCGGTTTCCAACAACGTCCCTCTCCACCACAAAGTCAAGACCGTTCTCAACCATCTGATGGGTCTACACTTCAACTAATAATGAAGGAGCTACAGAATATAAATAAGAAACTGGATAGCCATGATAGCTTGCATGCTCAATATGCCAAGAATGCTCCTAGGCCACATGGTCAACTTGCGGGCCAAACTGAGGCCAATCCAAGAGGGGAAATCAATGTTGTGTCCTCGAGAAGTGGAAGGCCACTTGAAGATCCTAAAGTAGTAGATCTTAAGAAGAAAGGTGTTGCTATTGATGATCCCAAGGAAGTTAAGGTTCAAGAGAAAGAGGAGAAGGAAGAGCCTAAGTATGTGCCACCACCACCTTACCAGCCTCCTCTTCCTTTCCCACAAAGGAGAGCCCAAGCTCAGCTAGAACACCAATTTGGCAAATTTGTGGAGGTGTTGAAGAAACTTTGCATTAACATTCCCTTCACCGAAGCTCTCAAGCAAATGCCAACCTATGTGAAGTTCTTGAAGGAGATCCTATCCAACAAGAGGAACCTTGATGATTACCACACTATTGCTTTGAACCAAGAGTGTAGCTCTATCATCCAAAACAAGTTTCCCCCTAAGCTTGAAGATCCGAGCAGCTTTAATGTTCCTATGATGATAGGGAAGAGTACGTACAATGCTTTGTGCGATTTGGGTGCTAGTGTGAGCATCATTCCTCTATCCATATGCAAGAAGCTTGATTTAGGAGAGCCTAGACCGGTGAAGATGACCTTACTCATGGCCGATTGATCGACAACACGTCCGGTTGGTATTTTGGAGGACATTCCAATCCAGATTGGCAAGTTCTACATCCCGATTGATTTCATTGTCCTAGATATTCCTGCTGATTCTCCTATTCCAATAATAGTGGGACGACCCTTCCTTGCTACCGCGGGTGCTCTTATTGATGTGAAGAAGGGTGTTCTCTCCTTCAATATTGGGGAAGAGAAAATGGAATTCAACCTTCCTAAGGTTGTGAAGCAGCCTGATTTTGAGGATGATGTATCTAGCTTTGATATGGTTGACAAGGCAACCCAAGAGTCCATGATGACCATTTTGATTGATGATCCGTTGGAGTATTGCTTGGCTGAGAGTGTGACCGAAGCTGACAATCTAGAGCTACTTGATGATGTGCTCTTAGACTTGGAATCTGGTAACGAGGTGCATGAGACCGTATTTGAGACCCTATCTAGTGAAGACATCTCCCCCATGGAGGAGACTCAAGAGGCATCAAATGTGGAGTTGAAGACTCTTCCATCCAATTTGAGGTTGAACGAGGATCTTGATCCGGGGGATAGTGGCCATCTTCTCCGTCTACCTAATATGGGTAGAGTTTCTCTCAAAGGTCGACCTCCTCCTCGGCCACCTTCACAAGAGTAGTTCATTGTGAGTACTTCTCTTCCTTTTTCTCTTTAATTATACATTGGGGACAATGTTAGTTTTAAGCTTGGGGGAGGGGAGTATTTTTTGTTTTGCATTGAATGTAGGTTGTTTAGAATTGCATTTTCGTTGTTTTTTTCTTTTTTGCTTTTGTGTCGGTTATCATGTTTCCCCTGCATGTTCCTTTGTGCGTTATTATAATGGTGCATTGACTGTGAATCCTTTTAATATGCTTTAGTTGTTAATATTACAATTGCATTATGATGGTGATATGATTGATCACACTTTTGACATTGACCTGAGCATGTGGACTTTGATTAAGATACATTAGAACCGAAACTCTAGACAATTGTCCTAGTGAGCTTGTTTTCCTTTCTTGGACTACATTTGCAAAGTCCTCTTATTTCTCATGAGTGAACTCTCTTTGTTTGTTATCTCTAGAACTTGCTTCTAAATCTCTTTGAGACTGCATATAGGCCTAAAAGTGCAACACATTTGATTGAGACATTATATTTTTTTTATGAGCCCATATTATCCTTGACTACCCTTGAATTGATATCCTTCTCTTGTAGCCCTTTGAGCCTTATAGCCTTTCTTTGTTAGCTCCACAAAAGTAATCCGAGCTTATATTTATATTCTACCTATCTAGGGGATTGAACTTCTATTTACTTTGTGTGGATGCGAGACAAGCTTGGGGAAATGGTAGATGATGGGGGTGGTTAACGATGTTTGATTATAGAGCGTTATCTTGTTATTTATACCCAATTTGCTCCCTTCTTTTTCGTTAAAAAGAGATGAGAGAAAAAGAAAAAAAAAGAGGAAATCTGTGAAAGAGAAGAAAAGGAGAAACAAATAAACAATTTGATAGATCTTGGGTTGGGTTGTGTATTTGTGCTTATTATAATATCAATTGAGTTGGTGTTGTTTTCATATGAAGTTCATATCTCCTATATTTCGCACCGCATGGCCAAAAATTTCATCCATGCCATATAGAGTACCTTGGCCCCATTACAACCCCTTGTATGTCTCATGATTGTGTTTTGCATTCTACCTAGCAATGGAGATCTAGATTTGGTTGCAAGCTTATGGTAGTTAACAGTCAAAGTTGAGATATAACATTGAGTGAAACACACATACCTACATATATGAGTGAGAGTGACATGTTCTATTAATCCGGTGAGGTCTAGAGTTGAAGAACTAATATATTCTTGTCATTGATTGAGAAGCATGCTAGGAAGGGATTTGTTTTCTATTTGACCTTTCGTTGTTATCAATCATATGTCACTTGGATAGATACCTCTTTTGTATATTACTTGAATTCGTTGACGTGTTCTTGCTTGGGACAAGCAAGGTTCAAGCTTGGGGGAATTTGATAGCATGCATTTTAGTCTAGTTTAGGTCATGTTTATTTCATCTTAGTAGAGTCGTTTTGCGTCTTTCTAGTCTTGTTTTATCTTATTTTCTTAGTTTTTTTCGTAGAGTCGGTATCTACTCCTTTGTTTGATGATTACAGATGATTTGGAGGCATTATTATTGGAGTTCATAAGCATCAATGGAATGGTTTTCGTGTCAAAGAATAAGCGAGGTGGGAACCCAAGGAAGAAGGGCTCAAGGAAGGACGGGAGCAAGCCAACGAAGCGGTGTTCGAGTGAGCCACCTCAGAGGGATACTCGGCCCACTACTCTGCTGAGTATGAGGCTGAGTATCCACCCTGCGCCACCATCTCAGAGGCTCACTCGTCCCGTTACTCGGCCGAGTATCGGGCCGAGTTCGGCACCCCTTTTCCGAGATTTGGTGTTTTGACTTGGAACTCCTGGACTTCTTTGATGGTTACTTTTAGATGACCTTTGGAGATTTATAAAAAGTGGTTTTAGACCATATTTAGAGACCATCCATCCACCTCCCTCTCTATCTCTCTTTAGTTACTTTCAAAGACCTAGTTTTGCAATTTGTGGAGATTATTGAAGATTTCTCAAGGATTGGAGTTTTATGTTCTAGATTGAATCAAGTATTTCTCTTATTCTCATCTAGATCTATGAATTTCCTCTATTCTTATGATGTTTTTGATTGTTTCTCCCATTATGTATAGCTAGATCCATATTTCTAGGATTGGGGTGATCCCAACAATGAATTGGTAGATTATCTTCTTGTGTTTGTCTATGAAGGCATGGATTCTTGTTTGATTTGATTCTAGGGATTTTATTGAGATTGAGATTATCAATTAGAATTTCTATTAGGTTGAGTCTGAAAGGAGATACCTATAGATTTCAATTAGGCACGACATGAGTCCGAAAGGAGATTGTTTATGTTGGATTTCCTAGAATTGAATCCGAATAACTTGTTTGTTCTTGTGCAGATTTAAGTAATCATAGAAACCTAGGTTAGGTTGGAGTTAGTTGAGCACGAAAGTGGATGTTAACCCGGTCTAGTTCTAGTTTCTAAGTGCCTATTAGTCTATGCTTGATTAACTTTGCACGACAGTGATTGTTAGTTGGAGTTTAGATACGTCTACTATTGTCCGAAAGGAATTAGTAGATATATTTGATTGCTTACCGTCAAACAAGTCCATGCTAATCTTATAAATGCATCTTGTAATCTATCAAGGAGTTGTTGTGGTGATCCTTGATCCTAGATATTCCTCATTCATATACCTTTCCTAAGTTGTGTTTTTCATAGTTTTCGTAGCATAATTGCCAAATTCCCTTATTACGACTTAGCTTAATAGTTTGGTTGCAAAAGATACTACTTTGTCCTCGTGGGAACGACACTTGAAAAGCTACAATTGATCCCATACGCTTGTGGGTAGGTTTTAGCCCTATCAGCTGGGTTACTCCATATTTCTTGAGTAGGGCCCTGACCGTCTTATTTTTGAAGTGATTGCCCTGGTCGCTAATAAGGGCCTTTGGAATTCCGAATCTAGCAAAAAAGTTCTCTTTAAGGAAACATGCAACTACTTTTGAATCATCAGTCTTGGTGGCTTTTGCCTCCACCCATTTGGAGACATAGTCCACCGCTAATAACATATATAGATTCCCAAAAGAGATAGGAAACGGTACCATAAAGTCTATCCCCCAAACATTGAAGATCTCACAAAAGACCAACGGTGTTTGCGGCATTTCATTCCTTTGGGATATTTCCCAACCCTTTGGCACCTGTCACAAGATTGACCAAAAGCATAAGCATCTCGGAAGATGTGTGGCCAAAAGAATCCTGTGTCAAGCACCTTCCTAGCAGTCTTATTGGGCCTGAAATGCCCCCCACATGCGTAAGAATAACAAAAAGAGAGGACAGATTGTACCTCGTTATCCGGGAGGCACCGTCGGACTACCTTATCCACGTAATGCTTCCATAAGTAAGGATCATCTCAAACATAGTATTTGGCCTCGCTTTTGATTTTGTCACGTTGAGCTTTGGTGCAGGTAGGAGGGAATTCTTCTCGAACTAGGTAGTTCACTATGTGTGCGTACCATGGCTGGAGTGAGCTAAGAGTAAGCAATTGAGGTTCGGAGGCGGGCTTAAACGATTATGAGGGGAAGTCGCGGTCGAGATCTACATGTCGCGGTCGAGACTTTTCAACTGGGACTAATTCGCGGTCGTGAACATCGGGTCGCGATCGAGACTCGTCAAATGAGCTGAAATCGCGGTCAAGATTCTCAGGTCGCGGTCGAGAGTTCGTTCCAGTAATTTCCGATTTCGTATGGAGGTCCGTCATCTCGGTCGAGAGTTTTAGTCGCGGTCGAGACATGGGAAATTTTTGTGTGTAAAGGATATCAATTCGGCACAGGGACTCGTCCGGAAATTCGCCCAGTCGCGGTCTTGCCTCTTCACCACCATCATGAACTATCCGGATGAGATGGTCTGCCACGGAGTTCTTGGAACCCTTCTTATCCCGAATCTCCACATCGAATTCTCTTAACAATAAAACCCACCGGATGAGTCTGGGTTTCGAATCCTTCTTAGTCATGAGGTAATGGATAGCTGCGTGATCGGTGTGGATGATTACTTTGACGCCGAGTAAATATTGTCTGAATTTTTCGAGGGCATAGACTACGGCTAGCAACTCCTTTTCGGTGATGGAGTAGTTCTTTTGGGCGCCGCTCAGCGTCATTGACGTGTAGTAAATAACGTGCATTGCTCGCCCCACTCTCTGGACCAAAACAACTCCTAGAACATAATCACTAGCATCGCACATAATCTCGAATGGTAGGGACCAATCCGGCGCTTTGATGATAGGCGCGACAGTGAGGTGCGACTTTAGGGTGTTGAACGCAAGCTTACATTCGTCGGTGAAGACAACAACCTTTTCATCAACTTGAGGGAAAACATGCAGCACAAAATTAAAAGGTGGCCATGTTCAGTCATTTGGGAACAATCAACCATTATCCCTTCAAAAATATCGCGAAGCTCCTCATCTACTTTGGCACAAACAAGATTTACATAATCAGGGTCTTGAGAATCAATATCATTGAAATATTTGGTACTTGAGTGAGCATTGGTAGTGACAGTCTCTGCTTGCTCGGTATCAACTGGTTCTTTCCCATCAACTGGTTCTTTTCCGTCAACTTCCTCATCTACTTCTTCTACTTTGTAGAAATTACCGTCATCGCTGGAAAGATCCGCGTCCAATCATCTTAGATAAATAGCCTTTACATCCTTTGACAGTTATTCAATTCGCATTGAGTTTTCGTGACTTTGTATTGCACATCTCTTAATACTTTTGTTGAACTTCAAATTTGTCAACTAGTGTCAAGAATGACTTCGCCCAGTTTGGGGGCAAGTCTTCATCGGATGGATGAATCTTCTTCCATTTATGTTCAGATCGAGGCAATGGAATAGCATCAGGTACATGTTTGGTGGCTTTAAACTTCCCACTTTTTGGCCGCAAATGCTTCTCAGCTGGAGGGCTCTTCATCTCATTAGTTTGTGCTCGAGTAACTGGCTTTGTAGCTTTCACTTGAACCGGTTTTGGACATGAATCCTTCTCAGCGAGAGGTCTCTACTTCTGGTTAGTTTCAGCAGGAGGAACGGGGGATTTCACCTTCCCCGTGATTTGAGAAACATTGTTAAATGGAGGGCTCTTCTTCTCCTCCCTCGGCAACTTGAGCTTCGCTCGAATAACTTTCTTTGGATTCAGTTTGATATCGTCATCATCAGATGGTAAAACTGACACATAGTTGTGACGGCATAAGTATAAGTGTCAAACGCATAAATAACCATTATTCAAGCGCATATATTAGAAAGTTTCGTCACATCGACACAAACTGTCATCATATATAGAACTATCATCATATAATTATTAGCGTCATCACATCAAGATATAAGGTAGTTGAACTGTCATCATATGCACTAAGTGGCATCATATAAAGTATGAGTGTCATCATATGCATAAAGTGTCATCATATAAAGCATAAAGTATGACTATCATCATATGCACTAAGTGTCATCACATATAGTATGAGTGTCATCATATGCACAAAGTGTCATCACATAAAGTATGAGTGTCATCACATGCACAAAGTGTCATCATGTGCAGAAAGTGTCATCATATGCATAAAGTGTCATCATATAAAGCATAAAGTATGACTATCATCATATGCACTAAGTGTCATCACATATAGTATGAGTGTCATCATATGCACAAAGTGTCATCACATAAAGTATGAGTGTCATCACATGCACAAAGTGTCATCATGTGCAGAAAGTGTCATCATATGCAGAAAGTGTCATCATGTGCAGAAAGTGTCATTATTTGCACAAAAATATAACTCACGTAGCTGGAAACTGTCAATATAAAATTTATAAAGTGCCATACCATTGTTATCCGCCGATTTCCTTTTATAAAGTGCCATACCATTGGAGTAAAACGGGATAACAGATTGGTGGAACACACGCAAAAACACATAGAGAAAGAAGAGATCAAAAATTGTTATCGCATAATAAAAATGTCATCACATACCAAAATTGTCACCACATTCTAAACTGTCATCAAACTATTAAACCTATTAAAAAATATAGAACTTTGCAAGGCTAAGTATGTCTCATAAAAAAAGAAACTTACAAAGCTTTTTTTTTCCGTAACAGCCTCAATTTGATATTTTGTGGACAACTTCGACTTCCCTAATATTGACCACCCTATGCATAGGGCATATATTTTGTTGGATTGGCTTTAACACCCAACAAATGAGAAAAACTTGGGAAGGTTTCCAGTATCCAAATCTTGCAAAAAAATATAGAAGTGTCATTAGATACAAATAAATAACTAGATCATTGAACAAAGTTAAATCTGAAAAGTTAAAATTACTTGCAAAACCAATGGACACCCATATAAATTGTAGCCATATAGACTACCATCAGCTGGAATATTGTGCTTAGATCTGTTTAGAAGTTTGGGAGAATTGACTAACATATCGTATGACAATCTTTCCCATGGATATTATTCAAACAACTTACTATCGCCTGAAATAGAGTAAACCAATGGATCAATGATGACAGTTGGCATCTTGCTCAACAGAAAGCTTTCTACCAGAAGAACTTGGGCCCACCGCTCCTTCTTAGATGGATCAGACTTAGAAACAAATGAACAAAGTAAATTCACAAATGTACAACTTTTCCTGCGAAGTTCATCTTTAATACTCACAGAAATGGGGACAGACTCAGGGAAATTTTGACAGTTTAAACCCATAATAGCAGCGTATTCAACTAATGAGAAACGGGTAACTTTCCACCAAACTATAACCACAACTCTTTTGTCTTGGGGGTGTGGACCTCATGCATTAGCATATGATGCACTACGGTTGCAGAAAACTTTAGACTATATGACATTTTCAATACTGGACTAAGCGGACCATCTAGTAGTGACTGATATACATCTAAAGAAAGCTGCTCCTTCAGAGTATTTAGCAACTGAGGCCTAAAATATGTATTGATCTTCGCAGGTAGTGGGAGCCTTCAGGAACAATATATTGTCCATACTTACTAGAATCAACAACCATCCTGTCAACACATAAAGTGTCAACAAAGGTCAACACTAAATTTTTCATTCCATAATAAAATGTAATCGCATAATAAACTGTCATCAACAAAGGTCAACACATATTTTAAAACTTGTCACCACATTCTAAACTTCAAACTGTCAACACATTATAAACTAAAAATGAACTGTCACCACATTTTAAACTTAAAACTTGTCAACGCATACTGAAAAAATTGTCAGCACATTACAAATCATGTCATCAAACCATTAAACTTCTTAAAACTGTCAACACATTATAAACGTCAATACATTATAAACTGTCAACACATTATAAACTGTCAACACATTTTACACATCCATGTCATCAAGCCA
>NW_027368743.1:0-47590 GCF_046119375.1 Phyllobates terribilis | reverse complement strand
TATATAATGTGTGTATAATGTATATAGTGTGTGTATAGGTATATAGTGTGTGTATGTGGTGCTATAATGTATATAGTGTGTGTATAATGTGTGTATAATGTATATAGTGTGTGTATAGTGTATATAGTGTGTGTATAGTGTGTATAATGTGTGTATAGTGTGTATAGTGTATATAGTGTGTGTATAGTGTATATAGTGTGTGTATAATGTGTGTATAGTGTATATTGTGTGTGTATAGTGTATATATAGTGTGTGTATAATGTGTGTATAATGTATATAGTGTGTGTATAATGTATATAGTGTGTATATAGTGTGTGTATAATGTGTGTGTATAGTGTATATAGTGTGTGTAAGTATAAATGTGTGTATAATGTATATAGTGTGTGTATAATGTGTGTATAATGTATATAGTGTGTGTAGTAGTGTATATAGTGTGTGTATATGTATATAGTGTGTGTATAGTGTATATATAATGTGTGTATAATGTATATAGTGTGTGTATAGTGTATATAGTGTGTGTATAGTGTATACAGTGTGTGTATAATGTATATAGTGTGTGTATAATGTATATAGTGTGTGTATAGTGTATATAGTGTGTGTATAATGTGTGTATAGTGTATATAGTGTGTGTATAGTGTATAATGTGTGTATAATGTATATAGTGTGTGTATAATGTGTGTATAATGTATATAGTGTGTGTATAATGTGTGTATAGTGTATATAGTGTGTGTATAGTGTGTGTATAATGTGTATATAATGTATATAGTGTGTATAATGTATATAGTGTGTGTATAGTGTATAGTGTGTGTATAATGTGTGTATAATGTATATAATGTGTGTATAGTGTATATATGTGTGTGTATAATGTGTGTATAATGTATATAGTGTGTGTATAGTGTATATAATGTATATAGTGTGTGTATAGTGTATATAGTGTGTATATAATGTGTGTATAATGTATATAGTGTGTGTATAGTGTATATAGTGTGTGTATAATGTGTGTATAATGTATATAGTGTGTGTATAGTGTATATAGTGTGTGTATAGTGTATATAGTGTGTGTATATTGTGTGTATAATGTATATAGTGTGTGTATAGTGTATATAGTGTGTGTATAATGTATATAATGTGTGTATAGTGTATATAGTGTGTGTTTAATGTATATAGTGTGTGTATAGTGTATATAGTGTGTGTATAATGTGTGTATAATGTATATAGTGTGTGTATAATGTATATAGTGTGTGTATAGTGTATATAGTGTGTGTATAGTGTATATAGTGTGTGTATAATGTGTGTATAGTGTATATAGTGTGTGTATAGTGCGTATAATGTGTGTATAATGTATATAGTGTGTGTATAATGTATATGGTGTGTGTATAGTGTGTGTATAATGTGTATAGTGTGTGTATAATGTGTGTATAATGTATATAGTGTGTGTATAGTGTATATAGTGTGTGTATAATGTGTGTATAGTGTGTGTATAGTGTATATGTGTGTGTATAATGTATGTATAATGTATATAGTGTGTGTATAGTGTATATAGTGTGTGTATAATGTGTGTATAGTGTATATAGTGTGTGTATAGTGTATATAGTGTGTGTATATGTATATAGTGTGTGTATAATGTGTGTATAATGTATATAGCGTGTGTAGTGTATATAGTGTGTGTATAATGTATATAGTGTGTGTATAATGTGTGTATAATGTATATAGTGTGTGTAATGTATATAATGTGTGTATAATGTATATAGTGTGTGTATAGTGTATATAGTGTGTATATAGTGTGTGTATAGTGTATATATAATGTGTGTATAATGTATATAATGTATATAGTGTGTGTATAATGTATATAGTGTGTGTATATAGTGTGTGTATAATGTATGTATAATGTATATAGTGTGTGTATAGTGTATATAGTGTGTGTATAGTGTATATAGTGTGTGTATAATGTGTGTATAATGTATATAGTGTGTATAATGTATATAGTGTGTGTATAATGTATATAGTGTGTGTATAATGTATATAATGTGTGTATAGTGTATATAGTGTGTATATATAGTGTGTGTATAATGTGTGTATAATGTATATAGTGTGTGTATAGTGTATATAGTGTGTGTATAATGTATATAGTGTGTATAATGTATATAGTGTGTGTATAGTGTATATAGTGTGTGTATAATGTATATAGTGTGTGTATAGTGTATATAGTGTGTGTATAATGTGTGTATAATGTATATAGTGTGTATATAGTGTGTGTATAATGTATATAGTGTGTGTATAATGTATATAGTGTGTGTATAATGTATATAGTGTGTGTATAATGTGTGTATAATGTATATAGTGTGTATATAATGTGTGTATAATGTATATAGTGTGTGTATAATGTATATAGTGTGTGTATAGTGTATATAGTGTGTGTATAGTGTATATAGTGTGTGTATAATGTGTGTATAATGTATATAGTGTGTGTATAATGTGTGTATAATGTATATAGTGTGTGTATAATGTGTGTATAATGTATATAGTGTGTGCATAATGTGTGTATAATGTATATAGCGTGTGTATAATGTGTGTATAATGTATATAGCGTGTGTATAGTGTATATAGTGTGTGTATAATGTGTATATAGTGTGTGTATAATGTGTGCATATATATATAGTGTGTGTATAGTGTATATAGTGTGTGTATAGTGTATATAGTGTGTATAATGTATATAGTGTGTGTATAGTGTATATAGTGTGTGTATTAATGTATATAGTGTGTGTATAGTGTATATAGTGTGTGTATATGTATATAGTGTGTATATAGTGTGTGTATAATGTATATAGTGTGTATATAGTGTGTGTATAGTGTATATAGTGTGTGTATAATGTGTGTATAATGTATATAGTGTGTGTATAGTGTATATAGTGTGTGTATAGTGTGTGTATAATGTGTGTATAATGTGTGTATAATGTGTGTATAATGTATATAGTGTGTATAATGTATATAGTGTGTGCATAATGTGTGTATAATGTATATAGTGTGTGTATAATGTGTGTATAATGTATATAGTGTGTGTATAATGTATATAGTGTGTGTATAGTGTATATAGTGTGTGTATAATGTGTGTATAATGTATATAGTGTGTGTATAGTGTATATAGTGTGTGTATAATATATATAGTGTGGTATAGTGTATATAGTGTGTGTATAATGTATATAGTGTGTGTATAATATATATAGTGTGTGTATAATGTGTGTATAATGTATATAGTGTGTATAATGTATATAGTGTGTGTATAATGTATAATGTGTGTATAATGTGTGTATAATGTATATAGTGTGTGTATAATGTGTGTATAATGTGTGTATAATGTATATAGTGTGTGTATAATGTATATAGTGTGTGTATAATGTGTGTATAATGTATATAGTGTGTGTATAATGTATATAGTGTGTGTATAGTGTATAATGTGTGTGTATAATGTATATAGTGTGTGTATAATGTATATAGTGTGTGTATAGTGTATATAGTGTGTATAATGTGTGTATAATGTATATAGTGTGTGTATAGTGTATATAGTGTGTGTATAATATATATAGTGTGTGTATAATGTGTGTATAGTGTATATAGTGTGTGTATAATGTATATAATGTGTGTATAATGTGTGTGTATAATGTATATAGTGTGTGTATAATGTATATAGTGTGTGTATAGTGTATATAGTGTGTGTATAGTGTATATAGTGTGTGTATAATGTGTGTTTAGTGTATATAGTGTGTGTATAATGTATATAGTGTGTGTATAATGTATATAGTGTGTGTATAATGTATATAGTGTGTGTATAGTGTATATAGTGTGTGTATAATGTGTGTATAATGTATATAGTGTGGTATAGTGTATATAGTGTGTGTATAGTGTATATAGTGTGTGTATAGTGTATATAGTGTGTGTATAATGTGTGTATAATGTATATAATGTGTGTATAATGTATATAGTGTGTATAATGTATATAGTGTGTGTATAATGTATATAGTGTGTGTATAATGTATATAGTGTGTGTATAGTGTATATAGTGTGTGTATAATGTGTGTATAGTGTATATAGTGTGTGTATAATGTGTGTATAATGTATATAATGTTTGTATAATGTATATAGTGTGTGTTAGTGTATATAGTGTGTGTATAGTGTATATAGTGTGTGTATAATGTATATAGTGTGTGTATAGTGTATATAGTGTGTATATAATGTGTGTATAATGTATATAGTGTGTGTATAGTGTATATAGTGTGTGTATAATGTATGTATACTGTATATAGTGTGAGTATAGTGTATATAGTGTGTGTATAATGTGTGTATAATGTATATAGTGTGTGTATAGTGTATATAGTGTGTGTATAATGTATATAGTGTGTGTATAGTGTATATAGTGTGTGTATAATGTGTGTATAATGTATGTAGTGTGTGTATAATGTGTGTATAATGTATATAGTGTGTGTATAGTGTATATAGTGTGTGTATAATGTATATAGTGTGTGTATAATGTATATAGTGTGTGTATAGTGTATATAGTGTGTGTATAATGTATATAGTGTGTGTATAGTGTATATAGTGTGTGTATAATGTGTGTATAATGTATATAGTGTGTGTATAATGTGTGTATAATGTATATAGTGTGTGTATAGTGTATATAGTGTGTGTATAATGTGTGTATAATGTATATAGTGTGTGTATAGTGTATATAGTGTGTGTATAATGTGTGTATAATTTATATAGTGTCTGTATAATGTATATAGTGTGTGTATAGTGTATATAGTGTGTGTATAATGTATATAGTGTGTGTATAGTGTATATAGTGTGTGTATAATGTGTGTATAATGTATATAATATGTGTATAATGTATATAGTGTGTGTATAGTGTATATAGTGTGTGTATAATGTGTGTATAATGTATATAGTGTGTGTATAATGTATATAGTGTGTGTATAATGTATATAGTGTGTGTATAATGTGTGTATAATGTATATAGTGTGTGTATAATGTGTGTATAGTGTATATAGTGTGTGTATAGTGTATATAGTGTGTGTATAATGTGTGTATAATGTATATAGTGTGTGTATAATGTATATAGTGTGTGTATAGTGTATATAGTGTGTGTATAGTGTATATAGTGTGTGTATAATATATATATAGTGTGTGTATAGTGTATATAATGTGTGTATAATGTATATAGTGTGTGTATAATGTATATAGTGTGTGTATATGTGTGTATAATGTGTGTATAATGTATATAGTGTGTGTATAATGTATATAGTGTGTGTATAGTGTATATAGTGTGTGTATGTGTGTATAATGTATATAGTGTGTGTATAATGTGTGTATAATGTATATAGTGTGTGTATAATGTATATAGTGTGTGTATAGTGTATATAGTGTGTGTATAATGTATATAGTGTGTGTATAATGTGTGTGTATAGTGTATATAGTGTGTGTATAATGTATATAGTGTGTGTATAATGTATATAGTGTGTATATAGTGTGTGTATAATGTATATAGTGTGTGTATAATGTGTGTATAATGTATATAGTGTGTGTATAGTGTATATAGTGTGTGTATAATATATATAGTGTGTGTATAATGTGTGTATAGTGTATATAGTGTGTGTATAATGTATATAGTGTGTGTATAGTGTATATAGTGTGTGTATAATGTGTGTATAATGTATATAGTGTGTGTATAATGTGTGTATAATGTATATAGTGTGTGTATAATGTGTGTATAATGTATATAGTGTGTGTATAGTGTATATAGTGTGTGTATAATGTATATAGTGTGTATAATGTATATAGTGTGTGTATAATGTGTGTATAATGTATATAGCGTGTGTATAGTGTATATAGTGTGTGTATAATGTGTGTATAGTGTATACAGTGTGTGTATAATGTGTGTATAATGTATATAGTGTGTGTATGTGTGTATAATGTATATAGTGTGTGTATAATGTATATAGTGTGTGTATAATGTATATAGTGTGTGTATAGTGTATATAGTGTGTGTATAATGTATATAGTGTGTGTATAATGTGTGTATAGTGTATATAGTGTGTGTATAATGTATATAGTGTGTGTATAGTGTATATAGTGTGTGTATAGTGTGTGTATAGTGTATATAGTGTGTGTATAATGTGTGTATAATGTATATAGTGTGTGTATAATGTGTGTATAATGTATATAGTGTGTGTATAATGTGTGTATAATGTATATAGTGTGTGTATAGTGTATATAGTGTGTGTATAATGTATATAGTGTGTATAATGTATATAGTGTGTGTATAATGTGTGTATAATGTATATAGCGTGTGTATAGTGTATATAGTGTGTGTATAATGTGTGTATAATGTATATAGTGTGTGTATAATGTATATAGTGTGTGTATAGTGTGTGTATAGTGTATATAGTGTGTGTATAATGTATGTATAATGTATATAGTGTGTGTATAGTGTATATAGTGTGTGTATAATGTGTGTATAGTGTATATAGTGTGTGTATAGTGTATATAGTGTGTGTATAATGTATATAGTGTGTGTATAATGTGTGTATAATGTATATAGCGTGTGTAGTGTATATAGTGTGTGTATAATGTATATAGTGTGTGTATAATGTGTGTATAATGTATATAGTGTGTGTAATGTATATAATGTGTGTATAATGTATATAGTGTGTGTATAGTGTATATAGTGTGTATATAGTGTGTGTATAGTGTATATATAATGTGTGTATAATGTATATAATGTATATAGTGTGTGTATAATGTATATAGTGTGTGTATATAGTGTGTGTATAATGTATGTATAATGTATATAGTGTGTGTATAGTGTATATAGTGTGTGTATAGTGTATATAGTGTGTGTATAATGTGTGTATAATGTATATAGTGTGTATAATGTATATAGTGTGTGTATAATGTATACAGTGTGTGTATAATGTATATAATGTGTGTATAGTGTATATAGTGTGTATATATAGTGTGTGTATAATGTGTGTATAATGTATATAGTGTGTGTATAGTGTGTATAATGTATATAGTGTGTGTATAGTGTATATAGTGTGTGTATAATGTATATAGTGTGTGTATAGTGTATATAGTGTGTGTATAATGTGTGTATAATGTATATAGTGTGTATATAGTGTGTGTATAATGTATATAGTGTGTGTATAATGTATATAGTGTGTGTATAATGTATATAGTGTGTGTATAATGTGTGTATAATGTATATAGTGTGTATATAATGTGTGTATAATGTATATAGTGTGTGTATAGTGTATATAGTGTGTGTATAGTGTATATAGTGTGTGTATAATGTGTGTATAATGTATATAGTGTGTGTATAATGTGTGTATAATGTATATAGTGTGTGTATAATGTGTGTATAATGTATATAGTGTGTGTATAATGTGTGTATAATGTATATAGCGTGTGTATAATGTGTGTATAATGTATATAGCGTGTGTATAGTGTATATAGTGTGTGTATAATGTGTATATAGTGTGTGTATAATGTGTGCATAATATATATAGTGTGTGTATAGTGTATATAGTGTGTGTATAGTGTATATAGTGTGTATAATGTATATAGTGTGTGTATAGTGTATATAGTGTGTGTATAATGTATATAGTGTGTGTATAGTGTATATAGTGTGTGTATAATGTATATAGTGTGTATATAGTGTGTGTATAATGTATATAGTGTGTATATAGTGTGTGTATAGTGTATATAGTGTGTGTATAATGTGTGTATAATGTATATAGTGTGTGTATAGTGTATATAGTGTGTGTATAGTGTGTGTATAATGTGTGTATAATGTGTGTATAATGTGTGTATAATGTATATAGTGTGTATAATGTATATAGTGTGTGCATAATGTGTGTATAATGTATATAGTGTGTGTATAATGTGTGTATAATGTATATAGTGTGTGTATAATGTATATAGTGTGTGTATAGTGTATATAGTGTGTGTATAATGTGTGTATAATGTATATAGTGTGTGTATAGTGTATATAGTGTGTGTATAATATATATAGTGTGTGTATAGTGTATATAGTGTGTGTATAATGTATATAGTGTGTGTATAATATATATAGTGTGTGTATAATGTGTGTATAATGTATATAGTGTGTATAATGTATATAGTGTGTGTATAATGTATAATGTGTGTATAATGTGTGTATAATGTATATAGTGTGTGTATAATGTGTGTATAATGTGTGTATAATGTATATAGTGTGTGTATAATGTATATAGTGTGTGTATAATGTGTGTATAATGTATATAGTGTGTGTATAATGTATATAGTGTGTGTATAGTGTATAATGTGTGTGTATAATGTATATAGTGTGTGTATAATGTATATAGTGTGTGTATAGTGTATATAGTGTGTGTATAATGTGTGTATAATGTATATAGTGTGTGTATAGTGTATATAGTGTGTGTATAATATATATAGTGTGTGTATAATGTGTGTATAGTGTATATAGTGTGTGTATAATGTATATAATGTGTGTATAATGTGTGTGTATAATGTATATAGTGTGTGTATAATGTATATAGTGTGTGTATAGTGTATATAGTGTGTGTATAGTGTATATAGTGTGTGTATAATGTGTGTTTAGTGTATATAGTGTGTGTATAATGTATATAGTGTGTGTATAATGTGTGTATAATGTATATAGTGTGTGTATAATGTATATAGTGTGTGTATAGTGTATATAGTGTGTGTATAATGTGTGTATAATGTATATAGTGTGTGTATAGTGTATATAGTGTGTGTATAGTGTATATAGTGTGTGTATAGTGTATATAGTGTGTGTATAATGTGTGTATAATGTATATAATGTGTGTATAATGTATATAGTGTGTATAATGTATATAGTGTGTGTATAATGTATATAGTGTGTGTATAATGTATATAGTGTGTGTATAGTGTATATAGTGTGTGTATAATGTGTGTATAGTGTATATAGTGTGTGTATAATGTGTGTATAATGTATATAATGTTTGTATAATGTATATAGTGTGTGTATAGTGTATATAGTGTGTGTATAGTGTATATAGTGTGTGTATAATGTATATAGTGTGTGTATAGTGTATATAGTGTGTATATAATGTGTGTATAATGTATATAGTGTGTGTATAGTGTATATAGTGTGTGTATAATGTATGTATACTGTATATAGTGTGAGTATAGTGTATATAGTGTGTGTATAATGTGTGTATAATGTATATAGTGTGTGTATAGTGTATATAGTGTGTGTATAATGTATATAGTGTGTGTATAGTGTATATAGTGTGTGTATAATGTGTGTATAATGTATGTAGTGTGTGTATAATGTGTGTATAATGTATATAGTGTGTGTATAGTGTATATAGTGTGTGTATAATGTATATAGTGTGTGTATAATGTATATAGTGTGTGTATAGTGTATATAGTGTGTGTATAATGTATATAGTGTGTGTATAGTGTATATAGTGTGTGTATAATGTGTGTATAATGTATATAGTGTGTGTATAATGTGTGTATAATGTATATAGTGTGTGTATAGTGTATATAGTGTGTGTATAATGTGTGTATAATGTATATAGTGTGTGTATAGTGTATATAGTGTGTGTATAATGTGTGTATAATTTATATAGTGTCTGTATAATGTATATAGTGTGTGTATAGTGTATATAGTGTGTGTATAGTGTATATAGTGTGTGTATAATGTGTGTATAATGTATATAATATGTGTATAATGTATATAGTGTGTGTATAGTGTATATAGTGTGTGTATAATGTGTGTATAATGTATATAGTGTGTGTATAATGTATATAGTGTGTGTATAATGTATATAGTGTGTGTATAATGTGTGTATAATGTATATAGTGTGTGTATAGTGTATATAGTGTGTGTATAGTGTATATAGTGTGTGTATAATGTATGTAGTGTGTGCATAATGTGTGTATAATGTATATAGTGTGTGTATAATGTATATAGTGTGTGTATAGTGTATATAGTGTGTGTATAGTGTATATAGTGTGTATATAATATATATATAGTGTGTGTATAGTGTATATAATGTGTGTATAATGTATATAGTGTGTGTATAATGTATATAGTGTGTGTATAATGTGTGTATAATGTGTGTATAATGTATATAGTGTGTGTATAATGTATATAGTGTGTGTATAGTGTATATAGTGTGTGTATGTGTGTATAATGTATATAGTGTGTGTATAATGTGTGTATAATGTATATAGTGTGTGTATAATGTATATAGTGTGTGTATAGTGTATATAGTGTGTGTATAATGTATATAGTGTGTGTATAATGTGTGTGTATAGTGTATATAGTGTGTGTATAATGTATATAGTGTGTGTATAATGTATATAGTGTGTATATAGTGTGTGTATAATGTATATAGTGTGTGTATAATGTGTGTATAATGTATATAGTGTGTGTATAGTGTATATAGTGTGTGTATAATATATATAGTGTGTGTATAATGTGTGTATAGTGTATATAGTGTGTGTATAATGTATATAGTGTGTGTATAGTGTATATAGTGTGTGTATAATGTGTGTATAATGTATATAGTGTGTGTATAATGTGTGTATAATGTATATAGTGTGTGTATAGTGTATATAGTGTGTGTATAATGTATATAGTGTGTATAATGTATATAGTGTGTGTATAATGTGTGTATAATGTATATAGCGTGTGTATAGTGTATATAGTGTGTGTATAATGTGTGTATAGTGTATACAGTGTGTGTATAATGTATATAGTGTGTGTATGTGTGTATAATGTATATAGTGTGTGTATAATGTATATAGTGTGTGTATAGTGTATATAGTGTGTGTATAATGTATATAGTGTGTGTATAATGTGTGTATAGTGTATATAGTGTGTGTATAATGTATATAGTGTGTGTATAGTGTATATAGTGTGTGTATAATGTATATAGTGTGTGTATAATGTGTGTATAATGTATATAGTGTGTGTATAATGTGTGTATAATGTATATAGTGTGTGTATAGTGTATATAGTGTGTGTATAATGTATATAGTGTGTATAATGTATATAGTGTGTGTATAATGTGTGTATAATGTATATAGCGTGTGTATAGTGTATATAGTGTGTGTATAATGTATATAGTGTGTGTATATGTGTATAATGTATATAGTGTGTGTATAATGTATATAGTGTGTGTATAATGTATATAGTGTGTGTATAGTGTATATAGTGTGTGTATAATGTATATAATGTGTATAGTGTGTGTATAATGTGTGTATAGTGTATATAGTGTGTGTATAGTGTGTATAATGTATATAGTGTGTGTATAATGTATATAGTGTGTGTATAATGTGTGTATAATGTATATAGCGTGTGTATAGTGTGTATAGTGTATATAGTGTGTGTATAGTGTATATAGTGTGTGTATAATGTGTATAGTGTGTATAATGTATATAGTGTGTGTATAATGTGTGTATAATGTATATAGTGTGTGTATAATGTATATAGTGTGTGTATAATGTGTGTATAGTGTATATAGTGTGTGCATAGTGTATATAGTGTGTGTATAGTGTGTGTATATAGTGTGTGTATAATGTATATAGTGTGTGTATAATGTATATAGTGTGTGTATAATGTGTGTATAATGTATATAGTGTGTGTATAATGTATATAGTGTGTGTATAATGTGTGTATAATGTATATAGTGTGTGTATAGTGTATGTAGTGTGTGTATAATGTGTGTATAATGCATATAGTGTGTGTATAATGTATATAGTGTGTGTATAGTGTATATAGTGTGTGTATAGTGTATATAGTGTGTGTATAGTGTATATAGTGTGTGTATAGTGTATATAGTGTGTGTATAATGTGTATAGTGTGTGTATAATGTATAGTGTGTGTATAATGTATATAGTGTGTATAATGTATATAGTGTGTGTATAATGTATATAGTGTGTGTATAATGTGTGTATAGTGTATATAGTGTGTGCATAGTGTATATAGTGTGTGTATAGTGTGTGTATATAGTGTGTGTATAATGTATATAGTGTGTGTATAATGTGTGTATAATGTGTGTATAATGTATATAGTGTGTGTATAATGTATATAGTGTGTGTATAGTGTATGTAGTGTGTGTATAATGTGTGTATAATGCATATAGTGTGTGTATAATGTATATAGTGTGTGTATAATGTATGTAACGGGTCTGGGAGGCGGAACCTCTGAGCTACTATACAAGGGGGCGGTCCTTGTAAGGGAGCGGGTGGCGACCAGGGTAGACGGGCAGGCAGTCACAGCAGGTGACTGGGACAGTCTCTGAATGAACGGGCAGGAGGTCACGGCAAGTGACCGGGGCAGTCTCTGGATGAACGGGCAGGAGGTCACGGCAAGTGACCGGGGCAGTCTCTGGATGAACGGGCAGGAGGTCACGGCAAGTGACCGGGGCAGTCTCTGGATGAACGGGCAGGAGGTCACGGCAAGTGACCGGGGCAGTCTCTGGATAAAGGGTTGGTACGACCTGTGGCGGCTGATGGTAGACGTGAGCTCCCAGGTGAGCAGGCGAGAGTCTCTGGATACACGGGTGGTCAAAGCATGTGACGGCGGAGCCTCCAGGAAGACCAACAGACAGGCGGCAGATGAGTGCTCCCAGGTGAGCGGGCAGAAGTCACTGGACAGGCAGGTGGTCACAGCACGTGACGGCAGAGCCTCCAGGTAGGCTAGCAGACAGGCAGCAGATGAGCGCTCCCAGGTGAGCGGGCAGGAGTCACTGGACAGGCAGGTGGTCACAGCACGTCACGGCAGAGCCTCCAGGTAGGCTAGCAGGCAGGTAGCAGATGAGCGCTCCCAGGTGAGCGGGCAGTAGTCACTGGACAGGCAGGTGGTCACAGCACGTGACGGCAGAGCCTCCAGGTAGGCTAGCAGGCAGGTAGCAGATGTGCGCTCCCAGGTGAGCGGGCAAGCTGGTCCTTAGACAGACTGACAGGAGTAGAAAGGCAGACCGTCGGACCTCAGGCTAGCAGGCAGGTAGCTGGAATATCGGGCAGGAAACAGACAGCAAACTGGCAGGACTCTGGCAGGAATCAGGCAGGTAACTGGCAACGGGACCTGAGGGCTGAAGCAGAGTAGTGAACAGTGCAACAACATTGCTCGGGCACCTCCATTTTGGAGGAGGTGCCTTATATATGGTGAAGTCCTCCGGCCATTGGCCGGGGACTCCTTAGGACGGCGCGCGCGGCCCCTTTAAGAGGGAGGAAGCGCGCGAGCGCGCGCCCTAAGCACAGTGGCCGGGAAGGAGCGCGCGCTGCCAGCAGAGCGGGAGGAGGACGCCGGGCTCGGAGCAGAGAGGTGAGGGGAACAGCGTCCCTGCCTAGCAGAGGGCAGGGACGCCGACGCTACAGTACCCCCCCCTTTAGGCCCCCCCTTTTTTAGGCCAGACAGAAATTTAGCTAGAATGAGAGGGGCATGGATGTTCTCCCGGGGCTCCCACGTTCTCTCCTCAGGACCAAACCCCTTCCAATCTACTAGAAAAAAGGTCTTTCCTCTTACCCTTTTGGTGGCAAGAATGTTCTCTACCTCAAACTCGTCCTCAGCAGAAACCGGAGCAGGAGGCGTACCTGTAGACTTGGAAAAAGAGTTAAGTACCACAGGTTTGAGGAGAGATACATGGAAGGAGTTAGGGATCCGTAAGTTGGCCGGGAGTTTCAATTTATAGGCCACCGGGTTGATCTGACTGATGACCTCCAGAGGACCGATGAACCGAGGCCCCAACTTATAGGAAGGAATCTTGAGCCGGACATACTTGGACGAGAGCCAGACCTTATCCCCTGGACGGAATTGAGGAGGATCCAGACGTTTTTTGTCGGCATGTCTTTTCATACGCTCGGATGACAGAAGGAGTGCGGACCGGGTACTTTCCCATGTGGAGGAAAATTTATTAACAAGAGATTCCGCAGCCGGATTGTCCACCGAGGTGGAGACGGGAAACGGGATCTGAGGATGCTGACCGAAGACTACAAAAAACGGGGATTTGGAGGAAGATTCACTCTCGTGATTGTTGTACGAGAATTCGGCCCATGGCAGGAGATCCACCCAGTCAGAATGGTGGGCATTAACGAAGTGCCGGAGGTAACAGGTCAGGATCTGATTGATCCGCTCCACTTGACCATTAGACTGTGGGTGGTAAGCGGAGGAGAAATCCAGGGTGACGTCTAGCAATTTACAAGTGGCTCTCCAGAAACGAGAAGTGAACTGTACCCCACGATCCGACACGATGTGACGGGGCAGGCCATGAAGACGGAAGATGTGGCGGATAAAGTCTTTAGCCAGCTCGGGTGCAGACGGGAGGCCTGGCAGGGGAATGAAGTGAGCCATCTTGGAAAAGCGGTCAGCGACCACCCAAATGACCGTACAACCGGCAGAGACTGGAAGATCAGTTATGAAGTCCATCGCTATATGCTGCCAGGGGGCAGCAGGTACTGGCAGAGGAAGAAGGCGACCGGCTGGCAGGTGTCTTGGAACTTTGTTGCGGGCACAGGACACACAGGCAGAAACAAAGTCTATTACATCCTTGCGCAGGTTAGGCCACCAGTAGTGTCGGGAAATAAGCTGTAGGGTCTTTTTCTGACCGGCGTGGCCAGCTAGTTTAGACGAATGACCCCAGTGTAGGATCTTCTCCCGATCAGGTACCGATACGAACGTCTTACCGGGAGGGAGACGATTTAGACTCACGGGAGCCACCTGCATTACTCTGGCGGGATCGATGATATGTTTAGGTTCTTCCTCGAGATCAGATACCAGAAAGGATCGGGACAAGGCGTCTGCTTTGATGTTCTTGTCAGCCGGGCGAAAATGTAGAACAAAATCAAAGCGAGCAAAAAACAAGGACCACCGGGCTTGGCGCGGATTAAGTCTCTGGGCATGCTGGAGATAAGCCAAGTTCTTGTGGTCAGTGGAAATGATTACCGGATGAAGAGCCCCCTCGAGTAGGTAACGCCACTCCTCCAATGCCAGCTTGATGGCCAATAACTCTCGGTCTCCTATGGAATAATTGCGCTCAGAAGAGGAGAAGAGTTTGGAGAAGAAGCCGCAAGTTACCATCCTCCCAGAAGAAGATTTTTGAGTAAGTACAGCTCCGGCTCCAGAGGAGGAGGCGTCAACCTCCAGAAAGAACTGCTTGTTGCCGTCCGGACGATGCAGCATCGGGGCGGAAGAGAAGGCCTGTTTTAAGGAAAGAAAGGCCTCCTCTGCTTCGGGCGGCCACTCTTTGGGATTAGTACCCTTACGGGTGAGCGCGGAAATTGGGGCAGTCCGGGAAGAGAAGTGCGGTATGAAGAGGCGGTAGTAGTTGGCGAAGCCCAGGAACCGCTGAATGGCCTTCAACCCCTCCGGTCGGGGCCATTTCTCGATGGCAGACAGTTTCTCTGGATCCATTCGTAGGCCGGTCTGAGAAATAATGTAGCCCAAAAACGGAAGCGAGGTCTGCTCAAAGAGGCACTTCTCATATTTAGCGAAGAGGTGGTTCTGCCTGAGCCTGAGCAGGACCTGACGAACGTCCCTCCGGTGAGTCTGGAGATCCGGAGAGAAGACCAAGATGTCGTCCAGGTACACCACAACGCAGGAGTAGAGAAGGTCCCGGAAGATGTCATTGACCAACTCTTGAAAGACGGCAGGAGCGTTACAGAGACCAAAGGGCATTACCAGATATTCATAGTGGCCGTCCCGGGTGTTGAATGCAGTCTTCCATTCATCCCCTTGACGGATACGGACCAGGTTGTACGCCCCACGGAGGTCCAGTTTGGTGAAGACTCTAGCCCCCCTCAGGCGATCAAATAATTCTGGAATGAGCGGAAGGGGATACTTATTCTTCACCGTGATCTGGTTAAGGCCTCTATAGTCTATACAGGGACGGAGAGAGCCGTCCTTCTTTTTTACGAAGAAGAAGCCTGCTCCCGCCGGGGAGGTAGATTTCCGGATGAATCCCCTGGCCAAATTCTCCTCAATATATTCGGACATCGACCGGGTCTCAGCAGCGGACAACGGGTAAATACGCCCACGGGGAGGAGTAGTACCGGGTAACAGGTCGATAGGACAGTCGTATGGTCTATGAGGGGGTAATGTCTCTGCCTCTTTTTTATTAAAGACATCAGCAAATGACCAATAGGGAATCGGAAGTCCAGGTAGATTAGTTGGGATAGGAGAAGGACGGACGGGATGAACAGGAACCAAACAAGTCTTATGACAGTCCTGTCCCCAGCGAAGGACTTCTCCGGTCTGCCAGTCAAGCACGGGTGCATGTCTCTGGAGCCAAGGTAGACCTAGCAAGAGGGCGTGAGAGAGTCCAGGCAGAACATGAAAAGAGATGCTCTCAGAATGCAGCATTCCCACCTGCAGAGTTACGGATTCGGTGATGAGTTGGATGGGACGTGGTAAGAGGCCCCCATCCACAGCAGCGACAGATAATGGTACAGCCAGAGGTTTGGTGGGAATGCGGTATTTTTCTACCAGGGACTGTGAGATAAGATTCCCGGCCGCTCCAGAGTCATGTTGGGCTAGTTCGAAATAACGATTCTCCCCGCAGATAATAGAGACTGACAGTAGCAGAGATGGAGAGGATTTATTCTTGTCTAGGTTGACCTCTCTGAGCGAACCTAGACACAGGCGTTTCCCGACCTCTCCGGGCAGGTACGGATCCGGTGCTCCTTACTGCCACAGTAGAAGCAGCTCCCTTCGGCACGGCGTAAGTCCTGACGGGTTTTGACCATCTTGGTCTGGTCGACCTGCATAGGCTCAGAAGAGTGTACCTGGGAAGAGACGGATTTCTGAAAAGAAGGAGCTAGACGTGGAAACCTCCTCTCACGGGTGACCTCTTTGGCACGCTCCTGGAACCGTAGATCAATCCGGGTGGCAAGAGTTATTAGGTCATCGAGAGTGGTAGGAATGTCCCGACCGGCAAGTTCATCTTTAATATGGCCGGACAGACCCTCCCAGAAGACGGATACCAGAGCGTCGTTATCCCAGGCCAGCTCCGAGGCAAGGGTACGGAACCGTATGGCATATTGGCCCACGGTGAGACTTCCCTGACGGAGGCGTAGCAGAGATGATGCGGATGAGGTCTTCCGTCCGGGTTAGTCGAAGATTTTCCGGAAAGCCATGAGGAAGGCAGGCAAGTCGGACACCAGGGGGTCTCCTCTCTCCCATAGAGGATTTAGCCAGGCCAGGGCCTCCCCGGTGAGATGGGACATGATGAAGGCAATTTTGGCCCGGTCGGAGTTAAACTGGTGGGACAGGAGTTCAAAGTGCAGGGTGCACTGATTTATGAAGCCCCGAGCCTGGGCGGAGTCGCCTCCGAAGCGAGGAGGTGCAGAAAGCCGGGGTCCGGGGTAGGATACCATGGTATTGGTGGGCAGCGGAGCTGCCGGGTTGCGAGTCAGGGCACAGGCGGTGGTTGCTGGTGGAGCAGTCAGAGTGTCCAGGCGAGAATTGACATTCCGCAGGTGACCCAGGATGGACTCCTGTTGGGACCTCTGACGGGACAGTTCATGACAGAGGTCCGAGAGCGAGGGAGCTTGGGTGCCACCGGGTTCCATGGCCCGAGCAAACTGTAACGGGTCTGGGAGGCGGAACCTCTGAGCTACTATACAAGGGGGCGGTCCTTGTAAGGGAGCGGGTGGCGACCAGGTTAGACGGGCAGGCAGTCACAGCAGGTGACTGGGACAGTCTCTGAATGAACGGACAGGAGGTCACGGCAAGTGACCGGGGCAGTCTCTGGATGAACGGGCAGGAGGTCACGGCAAGTGACCGGGGCAGTCTCTGGATGAACGGGCAGGAGGTCACGGCAAGTGACCGGGGCAGTCTCTGGATGAACGGGCAGGAGGTCACGGCAAGTGACCGGGGCAGTCTCTGGATAAAGGGTTGGTACGACCTGTGGCGGCTGATGGTAGACGTGAGCTCCCAGGTGAGCAGGCGAGAGTCTCTGGATACACGGGTGGTCACAGCATGTGACGGCGGAGCCTCCAGGAAGACCAACAGACAGGCGGCAGATGAGCGCTCCCAGGTGAGCGGGCAGAAGTCTCTGGACAGGCGGGTGGTCACAGCACGTGACGGCAGAGCCTCCAGGTAGGCTAGCAGACAGGCAGCAGATGAGCGCTCCCAGGTGAGCGGGCAGGAGTCACTGGACAGGCAGGTGGTCACAGCACGTGACGGCAGAGCCTCCAGGTAGGCTAGCAGGCAGGTAGCAGATGAGCGCTCCCAGGTGAGCGGGCAGGAGTCACTGGACAGGCAGGTGGTCACAGCACGTGACGGCAGAGCCTCCAGGTAGGCTAGCAGGCAGGTAGCAGATGTGCGCTCCCAGGTCAGCGGGCAAGCTGGTCCTTAGACAGACTGACAGGAGTAGTAAGGCAGACCGTCGGACCTCAGGCTAGCAGGCAGGTAGCAGGAATATCGGGCAGGAAACAGACAGCAAACTGGCAGGACTCTGGCAGGAATCAGGCAGGTAACTGGCAACGGGACCTGAGGGCTGAAGCAGAGTAGTGAACAGTGCAACAACATTGCTCGGGCACCTCCATTTTGGAGGAGGTGCCTTATATATGGTGAAGTCCTCCGGCCATTGGCCGGGGACTCCTTAGGACGGCGCGCGCGGCCCCTTTAAGAGGGAGGAAGCGCGCGTGCCCTAAGCACAGTGGCCGGGAAGGAGCGCGCGCTGCCAGCAGAGCGGGAGGAGGACACCGGGCTCGGAGCAGAGAGGTGAGGGGAACAGCGTCCCTGCCTAGCAGAGGGCAGGGACGCCGATTCTACAATGTATATAGTGTGTGTATAGTGTATATAGTGTGTGTATAATGTGTGTATAATGTATATAGTGTGTATAATGTGTGTATAATGTATATAGTGTGTGTATAGTGTATATAGTGTGTGTATAATGTATATAGTGTGTGTATAGTGTATATAGTGTGTGTATAATGTATATAGTGTGTGTATAGTGTATATAGTGTGTGTATAATGTGTGTATAATGTATATAGTGTGTGTATAATGTATATAGTGTGTGTATAATGTGTGTATAATGTATATAGTGTGTGTATAATGTGTGTATAATGCATATAGTGTGTGTATAATGTATATAGTGTGTATATAGTGTGTGTATAGTGTATATAGTGTGTGTATAATGTGTGTATAATGTATATAGTGTGTGTATAATGTATATAGTGTGTATAGTGTGTGTATAATGTGTGTATAGTGTATATAGTGTGTGTATAATGTGTGTATAATGTATATAGTGTGTGTATAATTTATATAGTGTGTGTATAATGTATATAGTGTGTGTATAGTGTATATAGTGTGTGTATAATGTATATAGTGTGTGTATAATGTATATAGTGTGTGTATAATGTATATAGTGTGTGTATAGTGTGTGTATAATGTATATAGTGTGTGTATAGTGTATATAGTGTGTGTATAGTGTATATAGTGTGTGTATAATGTATATAGTGTGTGTATAGTGTATATAGTGTGTGTATAATGTATATAGTGTGTTTATAATGTGTGTATAATGTATATAGTGTGTGTATAATGTATATAGTGTGTGTATAATGTGTGTATAATGTATATAGTGTGTGTATAATGTGTGTATAATGTATATAGTGTGTGTATAATGTGTGTATAATGTATATAGTGTGTGTATAGTGTATATAGTGTGTGTATAATGTATATAGTGTGTGTATAATGTGTGTATAATGTATATAGTGTGTGTATAATGTGTGTATAATGTATATAGTGTGTGTATAGTGTATGTATAATGTATATATTGTGTGTATAATGTGTGTATAATGCATATAATGTGTGTATAATGTATATAGTATGTGTATAATGTATATAGTGTGTGTATAATGTATATAGTGTGTGTATAGTGTATATAGTGTGTGTATAATGTGTGTATAATGTATATAGTGTGTATAATGTATATAGTGTGTGTATAATGTGTGTAGTGTATATAGTGTGTGTATAATGTGTATAGTGTGTGTATAATGTGTGTATAATGTATATAGTGTGTGTATAATGTATATAGTGTGTATAGTGTATATAGTGTGTGTATAATGCATATAGTGTGTGTATAATGTATATAGTGTGTGTATAGTGTATATAGTGTGTGTATAATGTGTGTATAATGTATATAATGTATATAGTGTGTGTATAATGTGTGTAGTGTATATAGTGTGTGTATAATGTGTATAGTGTGTGTATAATGTGTGTATAATGTATATAGTGTGTGTATAGTGTATATAGTGTGTGTATAATGTATATAGTGTGTGTATAATGTATATAGTGTGTGTATAATGTGTGTATAATGTATATAGTGTGTGTATAGTGTATATAGTGTGTATAATGTGTGTATAATGTATATAGTGTGTGTATAATGTGTGTATAATGCATATAGTGTGTGTGTAATGTATATAGTGTGTATATAGTGTGTGTATAGTGTATATAGTGTGTGTATAATGTGTGTATAATGTATATAGTGTCTGTATGATGTATATAGTGTGTGTATAGTGTGTGTATAGTGTATATAGTGTGTGTATAGTGTGTGTATAGTGTATATAGTGTGTGTATAATGTGTGTATAATGTATATAGTGTGTGTATATAGTGTGTGTATAATGTATATAGTGTGTGTATAATGTATATAGTGTGTGTATAATGTATATAGTGTGTGAATAGTGTATATAGTGTATGTATAATGTGTGTATAATGTATATAGTGTGTGTATAGTGTATATAGTGTGTGTATAATGTGTGTATAATGTATATAGTGTGTATAGTGTATATAGTGTGTGTATAGTGTATATAGTGTGTGTATAATGTATATAGTGTGTGTATAATGTATATAGTGTGTGTATAGTGTATATAGTGTGTGTATAATGTATATAGTGTGTGTATAATGTATATAGTGTGTGTATAATGTGTGTATAATGTATATAGTGTGTGTATAATGTATATAGTGTGTGTATAATGTATATAGTGTGTGTATAGTGTATATAGTGTGTGTATAATGTGTGTATAATGTATATAGTGTGTATAGTGTATATAGTGTGTGTATAATGTGTGTATAATGTATATAGTGTGTGTATAGTGTATATAGTGTGTGTATAATGTATATAGTGTGTGTATAATGTATATAGTGTGTATAATGTGTGTATAATGTATATAGTGTGTGTATAATGTGTGTATAATGTATATAGTGTGTGTATAGTGTATATAGTGTGTGTATAGTGTATGTATAATGTATATAGTGTGTGTATAGTGTATATAGTGTGTGTATAATGTGTGTATAATGTATATAGTGTGTGTATAGTGTATATAGTGTGTGTATAATGTATATAGTGTGTGTATAGTGTACATAGTGTGTGTATAATGTATATAGTTTGTGTATAATGTATATAGTGTGTGTATAATGTGTGTATAATGTATATAGTGTGTGTATAATGTATATAGTGTGTGTATAGTGTATATAGTGTGTGTATAATGTATATAGTGTGTGTATAGTGTATATAGTGTGTGTATAATGTATATAGTGTGTGTATAATGTGTGTATAATGTATATAGTGTGTGTATAATGTATATAGTGTGTATATAGTGTGTGTATAATGTATATAGTGTGTGAATAATGTATATAGTGTGTGTATAATGTATATAGTGTGTGTATAATGTATATAGCGTGTGTATAGTGTATATAGTGTGTGTATAATGTATATAGTGTGTGTATGTGTGTATAATGTATATAGCATGTGTATAGTGTATATAATGTGTGTATAATGTATATAGTGTGTGTATAATGTATATAGTGTGTGTATAATGTGTGTGTAATGTATATAGTGTGTGTGTAATGTATATAATGTGTGTATAATGTATATAGTGTATGTATAGTGTATATAGTGTGTGTATAATGTGTGTATAGTGTATATAGTGTGTGTATAATGTGTGTATAATGTATATAGTGTGTGTATAGTGTATATAGTGTGTGTATAATGTGTGTATAATGTATATAGTGTGTGTATAGTGTATATAGTGTGTGTATAATGTATATAGTGTGTGTATAGTGTATATAATATGTGTATAGTGTATGTATAATGTATATAGTGTGTGTATAATGTGTGTATAATGTATATAGTGTGTGTATAGTGTATATAGTGTGTGTATAATGTATATAGTGTGTGTATAGTGTATATAGTGTGTGTATAATGTATATAGTGTGTGTATAGTATATATAGTGTGTGTATAATGTATATAGTGTGTGTATAGTGTATATAGTGTGTGTATAATGTATATAGTGTGTGTATAATGTGTATAATGTATATAGTGTGTGTATAATGTATATAGTGTGTGTATAGTGTATATAGTGTGTGTATAATGTATATAGTGTGTGAATAATGTATATAGTGTGTGTATAGTGTGTATAATGTGTGTATAATGTATATAGCGTGTGTATAGTGTATATAGTGTGTGTATAATGTATATAGTGTGTGTATAATTTGTGTGTATAATGTATATAGTGTGTGTATAATGTGTGTATAATGTATATAGTGTGTGTATAATGTATATAGTGTGTGTATAATGTATATAGTGTGTGTGTAATGTATATAGTGTGTGTATAGTGTATATAGTGTGTTTATAGTGTATATAATGTGTGTATAGTGTATATAGTGTGTGTATAATGTGTGTATAATGTATATAGTGTGTGTATAGTGTGTGTATAATGTATATAGTGTGTGTATAATGTGTGTATAGTGTATATAGTGTGTGTATAGTGTATATAGTGTGTGTATAGTGTATATAGTGTGTGTATAATGTATATAGTGTATGTATAATGTATATAGTGTGTATAATGTATATAGTGTGTGTATAATGTATATAGTGTGTGTATAATGTATATAGTGTGTGTATAGTGTATATTGTGTGTGTATAATGTGTATATAATGTGTGTATAATGTATATAGTGTGTGTATAGTGTATATAGTGTGTGTATAATGTGTGTATAATGTATTTTGTGTGTGTATAGTGTATATAGTGTGTGAATAATGTGTGTATAATGTATATAGTGTGTATATAGTATGTGTATAATGTGTGTATAATGTATATAGTGTGTATATAGTGTGTGTATAATGTGTGTATAATGTATATAGTGTGTGTATAATGTATATAGTGTGTGTATAGTGTATATAGTGTGTGTGTATAATGTATATAGTGTGTGTATAGTGTATATAGTGTGTGTATAATGTGTGTATAATGTATATAGTGTGTGTATACTGTGTGTATAATGTATATAGTGTGTGTATAATATATATAGTGTGTGTATAGTGTATATAGTGTGTGTATAATATAGTGTGTGTATAATGTATATAGTGTGTGTATAGTGTGTGTATAATGTATATAGTGTGTGTATAGTGTATATAGTGTGTGTATAATGTGTGTATAATGTATATAATGTGTGTATAATGTATATAGTGTGTGTATAGTGTATATAGTGTGTGTATAATGTGTGTATAATGTATATAGTGTGTGTATAATGTGTATAATGTATATAGTGTGTGTATAGTGTATATAGTGTGTATATAGTGTGTGTATAGTGTATATAGTGTGTGTATAATGTATATAGTGTGTGCATAATGTGTGTATAATGTATATAGTGTGTGTATAATGTATATAGTGTGTGTATAGTGTATATAGTGTGTATAATGTATATAGTGTGTGTATAATGTATATAGTGTGTGTATAATGTGTGTATAATGTATATAGTGTGTGTATAATGTGTGTATAATGTGTGTATAATGTATATAGTGTGTGTATAATGTGTGTATAATGTATATAGTGTGTGTATAAAGTGTGTATAATGTATATAGTGTGTGTTTAATGTATATAGTGTGTGTATTGTGTATATAGTGTGTGTATAATGTATATAGTGTGTGTATAATGTATATAGTGTGTGTATAATGTGTGTATAATGTATATAGTGTGTATAATGTATATAGTGTGTGTATAATGTATATAGTGTGTGTATAGTGTATATAGTGTGTGTATAATGTGTGTATAATGTATATAGTGTGTGTATAATGTATATAGTGTGTGTATAATGTATATAGTGTGTGTATAGTGTATATAGTGTGTGTATAGTGTATATAGTGTGTGTATAATATATATAGTGTGTGTATAATGTGTGTATAGTGTATATAGTGTGTGTATAATGTATATAGTGTGTGTATAGTGTATACAGTGTGTGTATAATGTATATAGTGTGTGTATAATGTATATAGTGTGTGTATAATGTGTGTATAATGTATATAGTGTATGTATAGTGTGTGTATAGTGTATATAATGTGTGTATAATGTGTATAGTGTGTGTATAATGTATATAGTGTGTATAATGTATATAGTGTGTGTATAGTGTGTATATAGTGTGTGTATAGTGTATATAGTGTGTGTATAGTGTGTGTATATAGTGTGTGTATAATGTGTGTATAATGTATATAGTGTGTGTATATTGTGTGTATAATGTATATAGTGTGTGTATAATGTATATAGTGTGTGTTTAGTGTATATAGTGTGTGTATAATGTATATAGTGTGTGTATAGTGTATATAGTGTGTATAATGTGTATAATGTGTGTATACTGTATATAGTTTGTGTATAGTGTGTATAGTGTGTGTATAGTGTGTATAGTGTGTGTATAGTGTGTGTATAATGTGTGTATAATGTATATAGTGTGTGTATAATGTGTGTATAATGTATATAGCGTGTGTATAGTGTATATAGTGTGTGTGTATAATGTGTGTATAGTGTATATAGTGTGTGTATAGTGTATATAGTGTGTGTATAGTGTATATAGTGTGTGTATAATGTGTGTATAGTGTATATAGTGTGTGTATAGTGTATATAGTGTGTGTATAATGTGTATAGTGTGTGTATAATGTATATAGTGTGTATAATGTATATAGTGTGTGTATAATGTGTGTATAATGTATATAGTGTGTGTATAATGTATATAGTGTCTGTATAGTGTATATAGTGTGTGTATAGTGTATACAGTGTGTGTATAGTGTATATAGTGTGTGTATAATGTGTGTATAATGTATATAGTGTCTGTATAGTGTATATAGTGTGTGTATAGTGTATACAGTGTGTGTATAGTGTATATAGTGTGTGTATAGTGTATATAGTGTGTGTATAATGTGTGTATAGTGTATATAGTGTGTGTATAGTGTATATAGTGTGTGTATAATGTGTATAGTGTGTGTATAATGTATATAGTGTGTATAATGTATATAGTGTGTGTATAATGTGTGTATAATGTATATAGTGTGTGTATAATGTATATAGTGTCTGTATAGTGTATATAGTGTGTGTATAGTGTATACAGTGTGTGTATAGTGTATATAGTGTGTGTATAATGTGTGTATAATGTATATAGTGTCTGTATAGTGTATATAGTGTGTGTATAGTGTATACAGTGTGTGTATAGTGTATATAGTGTGTGTATAATGTGTGTATAATGTACAGTCATGGCCAAAAGTATTGAGAATGAGACAAATAGTAATTTTTCCAAAGTTTACTGCTTCATTTTTTGTAATGGCAATTTGCATATACTCTGAATGTCAAAGAGTGATCAGCTTAACAGCAATTACTGTACTTGCAAAGTCAATATTTGCCCAGAAAATGAACTTTAACCCCCAAAACACATTTCAACATCATTGCAGTCCTGCCTTAAAAGGAGCAGCTAACATCGTTTTAGTGATTGATCCATTAACACAGGTGTGGGTGTTGATGAGGACAGGGCTGGCGATCAATCAGTCATGATTAAGTAAGAATGACATCACTGGACACTTTAAAAGGAGGCTGGTTCTTGGTATCATTGTTTCTCTTCAGTTAACCATGGTTATCTCTAAAGAAACACGTGCAGCCATCATTGCACTGCACAAAAATGACCTAACAGGGAAGAGTATCGCAGCTACAAAGATTGCACCTCAGTCAACAATCTATCGCATCATCAAGAACTTCAAGGAGAGAGCTTCCATTGTTGTCAAAAAGGCTCCAGGGCGCCCAAGAAAGACCAGCAAGCGCCAGGACCGTATCTTAAAACTGTTTCAGCTGCGGGATCGGACTACCAGCAGTGCCGAGCTTGCTCAGGAATGGCAGCAGGCTGGTGTGAGCGCTTCTGCACGCACTGTGAGGCGGAGACTCTTTGAGCAAGGGCTGGTTTCAAGGAGGGCAGCAAAGAAGCCACTTCTCGCCAGAAAAAACATCAGGGACCGACTGATATTCTGCAAAAGGTACAGGGAGTGGACTGCTGAGGACTGGGGCAAAGTCATTTTCTCTGATGAATCCCCTTTTCGATTGTTTGGGACATCTGGAAAACAGCTTATTCGGAGAAGAAGAGGTGAGAGCTACCACCAGTCTTGTCTCATGCCAACTGTAAAGCATCCTGAAACCATTCATGTGTGGGGTTGCTTCTCAGCCAAGGGTATCGGCTCACTCACAGTCTTGCCTAAAAACACAGCCATGAATAAAGAATGGTACCAGAAAGTCCTCCAAGAGCAACTTCTCCCAACCGTCCAATAGCAGTTTGGTGCCCAACAATGCCTTTTCCAACATGATGGAGCACCTTGCCATAAAGCAAAGGTGATAACTAAATGGCTCATGGAACAAAACATAGAGATTTTGGGTCCATGGCCTGGAAACTCCCCAAATCTTAATCCCATTGATAACTTGTAGTCAATCATCAAGAGACGGGTGGACAAACAAAAACCAACAAATTCTGGCAAAATGCAAGCATTGATTATGCAAGAATGGACTGCTATCAGTCAGGATGTGGTCCAAAAGTTGATTGAGAGCATGCCAGGGAGAATTACAGAGGTCTTGAAGAAGAAGGGGCAACAGTGCAAATATTGACTTGCTGCATTAACTCATTCTAACTGTCAATATAACCTATTGGTACTCATAATATGATTGCAATTATATTTCTGTATGTGATATAAACACCAGACCAACACTAATAAAAACCAGAGGCCAGCAGATCATGTGAAAATAGAATTTTGGTGTCATTCTCAAAACTTTTGGCCATGACTGTATATAGTGTGTGTATAATGTATATAGTGTGTGTATAATGTGTGTATAATGTATATAGTGTGTATAGTGTATATAGTGTGTGTATAATGCATATAGTGTGTGTATAGTGTATATAGTGTGTGTATAATGTGTGTATAATGTATATAGTGTGTGTATAATGTATATAGTGTGTGTATAGTGTATATAGTGTGTGTATAATGTATATATAATGTATATAGTGTGTGTATAGTGTATATAGTTTGTATAATGTGTGTATAATGTATATAGTGTGTGTATAGTGTATATAGTGTGTGTATAATATGTGTATAATGTATATAGTGTGTGTATAATGTATATAGTGTATGTATAATGTGTGTATAATGCATATAGTGTGTGTATAATGTATATAGTGTGTGTATAATGTGTGTATAATGTATATAGTGTGTGTATAATGTATATAGTGTATGTATAATGTGTGTATAATGCATATAGTGTGTGTATAATGTATATAGTGTGTGTGTATAGTGTATATAGTGTGTGTATAATGTGTGTATAATGTATATAGTGTGTGTATAATGTGTGTATAATGTATATAGTGTGTGTATAGTGTATATAGTGTGTGTATAATGTATATAGTGTGTATATAGTGTGTGTATAGTGTATATAGTGTGTGTATAATGTATATAGTGTGTATAATGTATATAGTGTGTGTATAATGTGTGTATAATGTATATAGTGTGTGTATAATGTATATAGTGTGTATAATGTATATAGTGTGTGTATAGTGTATATAGTGTGTGTATAATGTGTGTATAGTGTATATAGTGTGTGTATAATGTGTGTATAATGTATATAGTGTGTGTATAATGTATATAGTGTGTGTGTATAGTGTATATCGTCTGTGTATAATGTATATAGTGTGTGTATAGTGTATATAGTGTGTGTATAATGTGTGTATAGTGTATATAGTGTGTGTATAATGTATATAGTGTGTGTATATAGTGTGTGTATAATGTATATAGTGTGTGTATAATGTATATAGTGTGTGTATAATATATATAATGTGTGTATAATGTATATATTGTGTGTATAATGTATATAGTGTGTGTATAGTGTATATATTGTGTGTATAATGTAAATAGTGTGTGTATAGTGTATATAGTGTGTGTATAATGTGTGTATAATGTATATAGTGTGTGTATAGTGTATATAGTGTGTGTATAATGTATATAGTGTGTATAATGTATATAGTGTGTGTATAGTGTATATCGTGTGTGTATAATGTATATAGTGTGTGTATAATGTGTGTATAATGTATATAGTGTGTGTATAATGTATATAGTATGTGTATAATGTATATAGTGTGTGTATAATGTATATAGTGTGTGTATAGTGTATATAGTGTGTGTATAATGTATATAGTGTGTGTATAATGTGTGTATAATGTATATAGTGTGTGTATAGTGTATATAGTGTGTGTATAGTGTGTGTATAATGTATATAGTGTGTATAATGTGTGTATAATGTATATAGTGTGTGTATAATGTATATAGTGTGTGTATAATGTATATAGTGTGTGTATAATGTGTGTATAATGTACAGTACAGACCAAAAGTTTGGACACACCTTCTCATTTAAAGATTTTTCTGTATTTTCATGACTATGAAAATTGTACATTCACACTGAAGGCATCAACTATGAATTAACACATGTGGAATTATATACTTAACAAAAAAGTGTGAAACAACTGAAAATATGTCTTATATTCTAGGGTCTTCACAGTAGCCACCTTTTGCTTTGATGACGGCTTTGCACACTCTTGGCATTCTCTTGATGAGCTTCAAGAGGTAGTCACCGGAAATGGTTTTCACTTCACAGGTGTGCCCTGTCAGGTTTAATAAGTGGGATTTCTTGCCTTTTAAATGGGGTTAGGACCATCAGTTGTGTTGTGCAGAAGTCAGGTGGATACACAGCTGATAGTCCTACTGAATAGACTGTTAGAATTTGTATTATGGCAAGAAAAAAGCAGCTAAGTAAAGAAAAACAAGTGGCCATCATTACTTTAAGAAATGAAGGTCAGTCAGTCCGAAAAATTGAGAAAACTTTGAAAGTGTCCCCAAGTGCTGTTGCAAAAACCATCAAGCGCTACAAAGAAACTGGCTCACATGAGGACCGCCCCAGGAAAGGAAGACCAAGAGTCACCTCTGCTTCTGAGGATAAGTTTATCCGAGTCACCAGCCTCAGAAATCGCAGGTTAACAGCAGCTCAGATTAGAGACCAGGTCAATGCCACACAGAGTTCTAGCAGCAGACACATATCTACTACAACTCTTAAGAGGAGACTTTGTGCAGCAGGCCTTCATGGTAAAATAGCTGATAGGAAACCACTGATAAGGACAGGCAACAAGCAGAAGAGACTTGTTTGGGCTAAAGAACACAAGGAATGGACATTAGACCAGTGGAAATCTGTGCTTTGGAGTCCAAATTTGAGATCTTTGGTTCCAACCACTGTGTCTTTGTGTGATGCAGAAAAGGTGAATGGATGGACTCTACATGCCTGGTTCCCACCGTGAAGCATGGAGGAGGAGGTGTGATGGTGTGGGGGGGCTTTGCTGGTGACACTGTTGGGGATTTATTCAAAATTGAAGGCATACTGAACCAGCATGGCTACCACAGCATCTTGCAGCGGCATGCTATTCCATCCGGTTTGCGTTTAGTTGGACCATCATTTATTTTTCAACAGGACAATGACCCCAAACACCTCCAGGCTGTGTAAGGGCTATTTCACCAAGAAGGAGAGTGATGGGGGGCTACGCCAGATGACCTGGCCTCCACAGTCACCAGACCTGAACCCAATCGAGATGGTTTGGGGTGAGCTGGACCGCAGAGTGAAGGCAAAAGGGCCAACAAGTGCTAAGCATCTCTGGGAACTCCTTCAAGATTGTTGGAAGACCATTTCCGGTGACTACCTCTTGAAGCTCATCAAGAGAATGCCGAGAGTGTGCAAAGCAGTCATCAAAGCAAAAGGTGGCTACTGTGAAGACCCTAGAATATAAGACATATTTTCAGTTGTTTCACACTTTTTTGTTAAGTATATAATTCCACATGTGTTAATTCATAGTTTTGATGCCTTCAGTGTGAATGTACAATTTTCATAGTCATGAAAATACAGAAAAATCTTTAAATGAGAAGGTGTGTCCAAACTTTTGGTCTGTACTGTATATAGTGTGTGTATAGTGTATATAGTGTGTGTATAATGTGTGTATAGTGTATTTAGTGTGTATATAATGTGTGTATAATGTATATAGTGTGTGTATAGTGTATATAGTGTGTGTATAATGTGTGTATAGTGTATATAGTGTGTGTATAGTGTATATAGTGTGTGTATAGTGTATATAGTGTGTGTAATGTATATAGTGTGTGTATAATGTGTGTATAGTGTATATAGTGTGTGTATAATGTATATAGTGTGTATATAGTGTGTGTGTATAGTGTATATAGTGTGTGTATAATGTGTGTATAGTGTATATAGTGTGTGTATAATGTGTGTATAATGTATATAGTGTATATAGTGTGTGTATAATGTGTGTATAATGTATATAGTGTGTGTATAATGTGTGTATAATGTATATAGTGTGTGTATAGTGTATATAGTGTGTGTATAATGTGTGTATAGTGTATATAGTGTGTGTATAATGTGTGTATAGTGTATATAGTGTGTGTATAATGTGTGTATAATGTATATAGTGTGTGTATAGTGTATATAGTGTGTGTATAATGTATATAGTGTGTGTATAGTGTGTGTATAGTGTGTGTATAGTGTATATAGTGTGTGTATAATGTATATAGTGTGTGTATAATGTATATAGTGTGTGTATAGTGTATATAGTGTGTGTATAATGTGTATATAATGTATATAGTGTATGTATATAGTGTGTGTATAATGTGTGTATAATGTATATAGTGTATGTATATAGTGTGTGTATAGTGTATATAGTGTGTGTATAATGTATATAGTGTGTGTATAATGTATATAGTGTGTGTATAATGTATATAGTGTGTGTATAGTGTATATAGTGTGTGTATAGTGTATATAGTGTGTGTATAATGTGTGGATAATGTATATAGTGTGTATAGTGTATATAGTGCGTGTATAATGTGTGTATAATGTATATAGTGTGTGTATAGTGTATATAGTGTGTGTATAGTGTGTGTATATAGTGTGTGTATAATGTATATAGTGTGTGTATAGTGTATATAGTGTGTGTATAGTGTATATAGTGTGTGTATAATGTGTGTATAATGTATATAGTGTATGTATATAGTGTGTGTATAATGTATATAGTGTGTGTATAATGTGTGTATAATGTATATAGTGTGTGTATAGTGTATATAGTGTGTGTATAATGTATATAGTGTGTGTATAATGTGTGTATAATGTATATAGTGTGTGTAGTGTATATAGTGTGTGTATAGTGTATATAGTGTGTGTATAGTGTATATAGTGTGTGTATAATGTATATAGTGTGTGTATAATATATATAGTGTGTGCATAATGTGTGTATAATGTATATAGTGTGTGTATAATGTATATAGTGTGTGTATAATGTGTGTATAATGTATATAGTGTGTGTATAATGTATATAGTGTGTGTATAGTGTATATAGTATGTGTATAGTGTATATAGTGTGTGTATAATATATATAGTGTGTGTATAGTGTATATAGTGTGTGTATAATGTATATAGTGTGTGTATAATGTATATAGTGTGTGTATAGTGTGTGTATAGTGTATATAGTATGTGTATAATGTATATAGTGTGTGTATAATGTATAATGTGTGTATAATGTATATAGTGTGTGTATAGTGTATATAGTGTGTATATAGTGTGTGTATAATGTATATAGTGTGTGTATAATGTATATAGTGTGTGTAGTGTATATAGTGTGTGTATAATGTGTGTATAATGTATATAGTGTGTGTATAATGTATATAGTGTGTGTATAATGTATATAGTGTGTGTATAATGTGTGTATAATGTATATAGTGTGTGTATAATGTATATAGTGTATATAGTGTGTGTATAATGTATATAGTGTGTGTATAGTGTATATAGTGTGTGTATAATGTATATAGTGTGTGCATAGTGTATATAGTGTGTGTATAATGTATATAGTGTGTGTATAATGTATATAGTGTGTGTATAGTGTATATAGTGTGTGTATAGTGTATATAGTGTGTGTATAATATATATAGTGTGTGTATAATGTGTGTATAGTGTATATAGTGTGTGTATAATGTATATAGTGTGTGTATAGTGTATATAGTGTGTGTATAGTGTATATAGTGTGTGTATAGTGTATATAGTGTGTGTATAATGTGTGTATAATGTATATAGTGTGTGTATAATGTGTGTATAATGTATATAGTGTGTGTATAATGTGTGTATATAGTGTGTATAGTGTGTGTATAATGTGTGTATAGTGTATATAGTGTGTGTATAGTGTATATAGTGTGTGTATAATATATATAATGTGTGTATAGTGTGTGTATAATGTATATAGTGTGTGTATAATGGGTGGTTAGTGTGTGTATAATGTGTGTATAGTGTGTGTATAATGTGTGTATAATGTATATAGTGTGTGTATAATGTGTGTATAATGTATATAGTGTGTGTATAATGTGTGTATAATGTATATAGTGTGTGTATAATGTGTGTATAATGTATATAGTGTGTGTATAGTGTATATAGTGTGTATAGTGTATATAGTGTGTGTATAATGTGTGTATAGTGTATATAGTGTGTGTATAATGTATATTGTGTGTATAATGTATATAGTGTGTGTATAATGTGTGTATAATGTATATAGTGTGTATAATGTATATAGTGTGTGTATAGTGTATATAGTGTGTGTATAATGTATATAGTGTGTGTATAATGTATATAGTGTGTGTATAATGTGTGTATAATGTATATAGTGTGTGTATAGTGTATATAGTGTGTGTATAATGTATGTATAATGTATATAGTGTGTGTATAGTGTATATAGTGTGTGTATAATGTGTGTATAATGTATATAGTGTGTGTATAGTGTATATAGTGTGTGTATAATGTGTGTATAGTGTGTGTATAGTGTATATAGTGTGTGTATAGTGTATATAGTGTGTGTATAGTGTATATAGTGTGTGTATAATATATATAGTGTGTGTATAGTGTATATAGTGTGTGTATAATGTATATAGTGTGTGTATAATGTGTGTATAATGTATATAGTGTGTGTATAATGTATATAGTGTGTGTATAGTGTATATAGTGTGTGTATAGTGTATATAGTGTGTGTATATAATGTATATAGTGTGTGTATAATGTGTGTATAATGTATATAGTGTGTGTATAGTGTGTGTATAGTGTATATAGTGTGTGTATAGTGTATATAGTGTGTGTATAATGTTTGTATAATGTATATAGTGTGTGTATAGTGTATATAGTGTGTGTATAATGTGTGTATAATGTATATAGTGTGTGTATAGTGTATATAGTGTGTGTATAATGTATATAGTGTGTGTATAGTGTATATAGTGTGTGTATAATGTATATAGTGTGTGTATAGTGTATATAGTGTGTGTATAATGTATATAGTGTGTATAATGTATATAATGTGTGTATAATGTATATAGTGTGTGTATAATGTGTGTATAATGTATATAGTGTGTGTATAATGTATATAATGTGTGTATAATGTATATAGTGTGTGTATAGTGTATGTATAATGTGTGTATAATGTATATAGTGTGTGTATAGTGTATATAGTGTGTGTATAATGTATATAGTGTGTATAGTGTATATAGTGTGTGTATAATGTATATAGTGTGTGTATAATGTATATAGTGTGTGTATAGTGTATATAGTGTGTGTATAATGTATATAGTGTGTGTATAATGTATATAGTGTGTGTATAATGTGTGTATAATGTATATAGTGTGTGTATAATGTATATAGTGTGTGTATAATGTATATAGTGTGTGTATAATGTGTGTATAATGTATATAGTGTATATAGTGTGTGTATAATGTATATAGTGTGTGTATAATGTATAATGTGTGTATAATGTATATAGTGTGTGTATAATGTGTGTATAATGTATATAGTGTGTGTATAATGTGTGTATAATGTATATAGTGTGTGTATAGTGTATATAGTGTGTGTATAGTGTATGTATAATGTATATAGTGTGTGTATAGTGTATATAGTGTGTGTATAATGTGTGTATAATGTATATAGTGTGTGTATAATGTATATAGTGTGTGTATAGTGTACATAGTGTGTGTATAATGTATATAGTGTGTGTATAATGTATATAGTGTGTGTATAATGTGTGTATAATGTATATAGTGCGTGTATAATGTATATAGTGTGTGTATAGTGTATATAGTGTGTGTATAATGTATATAGTGTGTGTATAGTGTATATAGTGTGTGTATAATGTATATAGTGTGTGTATAATGTGTGTATAATGTATATAGTGTGTGTATAATGTATATAGTGTGTATATAGTGTGTGTATAATGTATATAGTGTGTGAATAATGTATATAGTGTGTGTATAATGTATATAGTGTGTGTATAATGTGTGTATAATGTATATAGCGTGTGTATATAGTGTGTGTATAATGTATATAGTGTGTGTATGTGTGTATAATGTATATAGCATGTGTATAGTGTATATAATGTGTGTATAATGTATATAGTGTGTGTATAATGTACATAGTGTGTGTATAATGTGTGTATAATGTATATAGTGTGTGTATAATGTATATAGTGTGTGTATAATGTATATAGTGTGTGTGTAATGTATATAATGTGTGTATAATGTATATAGTGTGTGTATAGTGTATATAGTGTGTGTATAATGTGTGTATAGTGTATATAGTGTGTGTATAATGTGTGTATAATGTATATAGTGTGTGTATAGTGTATATAGTGTGTGTATAATGTGTGTATAATGTATATAGTGTGTGTATAGTGTATATAGTGTGTGTATAATGTATATAGTGTGTGTATAGTGTATATAATGTGTGTATAGTGTATGTATAATGTATATAGTGTGTGTATAATGTGTGTATAATGTATATAGTGTGTGTATAGTGTATATAGTGTGTGTATAATGTATATAGTGTGTGTATAATGTATATAGTGTGTGTATAGTGTATATAGTGTGTGTATAATGTATATAGTGTGTGTATAGTATATATAGTGTGTGTATAATGTATATAGTGTGTGTATAGTGTATATAGTGTGTGTATAATGTATATAGTGTGTGTATAATGTATATAGTGTGTGTATAATGTATATAGTGTGTGTATAGTGTATATAGTGTGTGAATAATGTATATAGTGTGTGTATAGTGTATATAGTGTGTGTATAATGTGTGTATAATGTATATAGCGTGTGTATAGTGTATATAGTGTGTATAATGTATATAGTGTGTGTATAATTTGTGTGTATAATGTATATAGTGTGTGTATAATGTATATAATGTGTGTATAATGTATATAGTGTGTGTATAATGTATATAGTGTGTGTAATGTATATAGTGTGTGTATAGTGTATATAGTGTGTTTATAGTGTATATAATGTGTGTATAGTGTATATAGTGTGTGTATAATGTATATAGTGTGTGTATAGTGTGTGTATAATGTGTGTATAATGTATATAGTGTGTGTATAATGTGTGTATAGTGTATATAGTGTGTGTATAGTGTATATAGTGTGTGTATAGTGTATATAGTGTGTGTATAATGTATATAGTGTATGTATAATGTATATAGTGTGTATAATGTATATAGTGTGTGTATAGTGTATATTGTGTGTGTATAATGTGTATATGTGTGTATAATGTATATAGTGTGTGTATAGTGTATATAGTGTGTGTATAATGTGTGTATAATGTATTTTGTGTGTGTATAGTGTATATAGTGTGTGAATAATGTGTGTATAATGTACATAGTGTGTATATAGTATGTGTATAATGTGTGTATAATGTATATAGTGTGTATATAGTGTGTGTATAATGTGTGTATAATGTATATAGTGTGTGTATAATGTATATAGTGTGTGTATAATGTATATAGTGTGTGTATAGTGTATATAGTGTGTGTATAATGTATATAGTGTGTGTATACTGTGTGTATAATGTATATAGTGTGTGTATAATGTATATAGTGTGTGTATAGTGTATATAGTGTGTGTATAGTGTATATAGTGTGTGTATAATATATATAGTGTGTGTATAGTGTATATAGTGTGTGTATAATGTATATAGTGTGTGTATAGTGTGTGTATAATGTATATAGTGTGTGTATAGTGTATATAGTGTGTGTATAATATATATAATGTGTGTATAATGTATATAGTGTGTGTATAGTGTATATAGTGTGTGTATAATGTGTGTATAATGTATATAGTGTGTGTATAATGTATATAGTGTGTGTATAGTGTATATAGTGTGTATATAGTGTGTATATAGTGTGTGTATAGTGTATATAGTGTGTGTATAATGTATATAGTGTGTGCATAATGTGTGTATAATGTATATAGTGTGTGTATAATGTATATAGTGTGTGTATAGTGTATATAGTGTGTATAATGTATATAGTGTGTGTATAATGTATATAGTGTGTGTATAATGTGTGTATAATGTATATAGTGTGTGTATAATGTATATAGTGTGTGTATAATGTGTGTATAATGTGTGTATAATGCATATAGTGTGTGTATAATGTGTGTATAATGTATATAGTGTGTGTATAAAGTGTGTATAATGTATATAGTGTGTGTTTAATGTATATAGTGTGTGTATTGTGTATATAGTGTGTGTATAATGTGTGTATAATGTATATAGTGTGTGTATAATGTATATAGTGTGTGTATAATGTGTGTATAATGTATATAGTGTGTATAATGTATATAGTGTGTGTATAATGTGTATAGTGTGTGTATAGTGTATATAGTGTGTGTATAATGTGTGTATAATGTATATAGTGTGTGTATAATGTATATAGTGTGTGTATAATGTATATAGTGTGTGTATAGTGTATATAGTGTGTGTATAGTGTATATAGTGTGTGTATATAGTGTGTATAGTGTATATAGTGTGTGTATAATGCATATAGTGTGTGTATAATGTATATAGTGTGTGTATGTGTGTATAATGTATATAGTGTGTGTATAATGTATATAGTGTGTGTATAATGTATATAGTGTGTGTATAGTGTATATAGTGTGTGTATAATGTGTGTATAGTGTATATAGTGTGTGTATAATGTATATAGTGTGTGTATAGTGTATACAGTGTGTGTATAATGTGTGTATAATGTATATAGTGTGTGTATAATGTATATAGTGTGTGTATAATGTGTGTATAATGTATATAGTGTATGTATAGTGTGTGTATAGTGTATATAATGTGTGTATAATGTATATAGTGTGTATAATGTATATAGTGTGTGTATAATGTATATAGTGTGTATATAGTGTGTGTATAGTGTATATAGTGTGTGTATAGTGTGTGTATAGTGTATATATTGTGTGTATAGTGTATATAGTGTGTGTATAATGTGTGTATAATGTATATAGTGTGTGTATAATGTATATAGTATGTGTATATTGTGTGTATAATGTATATAGTGTGTATATAGTGTGTGTATGATGTATATAGTGTGTGTTTAGTGTATATAGTGTGTGTATAATGTATATAGTGTGTGTATAGTGTATATAGTGTGTATAATGTGTATAATGTGTGTATACTGTATATAGTTTGTGTATAGTGTGTGTATAGTGTGTATAATGTATATAGTGTGTGTATAATGTGTGTATAATGTATATAGTGTGTGTATAATGTGTGTATAATGTATATAGCGTGTGTATAGTGTATATAGCGTGTGTGTATAATGTGTATAGTGTATATAGTGTGTGTATAGTGTATATAGTGTGTGTATAGTGTATATAGTGTGTGTATAGTGTATATAGTGTGTGTATAATGTGTGTATAGTGTATATAGTGTGTGTATAGTGTATATAGTGTGTGTATAATGTGTATAGTGTGTGTATAATGTGTATAGTGTGTGTATAATGTGTGTATAATGTATATAGTGTGTGTATAATGTATATAGTGTCTGTATAGTGTATATAGTGTGTGTATAGTGTATACAGTGTGTGTATAGTGTATATAGTGTGTGTATAATGTGTGTATAATGTATATAGTGTCTGTATAGTGTATATAGTGTGTGTATAGTGTATACAGTGTGTGTATAGTGTATATAGTGTGTGTATAATGTGTGTATAATGTATATAGTGTGTGTATAATGTATATAGTGTGTGTATAATGTGTGTATAATGTATATAGTGTGTATAGTGTATATAGTGTGTGTATAATGCATATAGTGTGTGTATAATGTATATAGTGTGTGTATAATGTGTGTATAATGTATATAGTGTGTGTATAGTGTATATAGTGTGTGTATAATGTATATAGTGTGTGTATAATGTATATAGTGTGTGTATAGTGTATATAGTGTGTGTATAATGTATATATAATGTATATAGTGTGTATAATGTGTGTATAATGTATATAGTGTGTGTATAGTGTATATAGTGTGTGTATAATATGTGTATAATGTATATAGTGTGTGTATAATATGTGTATAATGTATATAGTGTGTATAATGTATATAGTGTATGTATAATGTGTGTATAATGCATATAGTGTGTGTATAATGTATATAGTGTGTGTATAGTGTGTGTATAATGTATATAGTGTGTGTATAATGTATATAGTGTATGTATAATGTGTGTATAATGCATATAGTGTGTGTATAATGTATATAGTGTGTGTATAGTGTATATAGTGTGTGTATAATGTGTGTATAATGTATATAGTGTGTGTATAGTGTATATAGTGTGTGAATAATGTGTGTATAATGTATATAGTGTGTGTATAATGTATATAGTGTGTGTATAATGTGTGTATAATGTATATAGTGTGTGTATAGTGTATATAGTGTGTGTATAATGTGTGTATAATGTATATAGTGTGTATATAGTGTGTGTATAGTGTATATAGTGTGTGTATCATGTATATAGTGTGTATAATGTATATAGTGTGTGTATAATGTGTGTATAATGTATATAGTGTGTGTATAATGTATATAGTGTGTGTATAATGTATATAGTGTGTATAATGTAAATAGTGTGTGTATAGTGTATATAGTGTGTGTATAATGTGTGTATAGTGTATATAGTGTGTGTATAATGTATATAATGTGTGTATAATGTATATAGTGTGTGTATAGTGTATATAGTGTGTATATAGTGTATATAGTGTGTGTATAATGTATATAGTGTGTGTATAGTGTATATCGTCTGTGTATAATGTATATAGTGTGTGTATAGTGTATATAGTGTGTGTATAATGTGTGTATAGTGTATATAGTGTGTGTATAATGTATATAGTGTGTGTATAATGTATATAGTGTGTGTATAATGTATATAGTGTATATAGTGTGTGTATAATATATATAATGTGTGTATAATGTATATATTGTGTGTATAATGTATATAGTGTGTGTATAGTGTATATAGTGTGTGTATATTGTGTGTATAATGTATATAGTGTGTGTATAGTGTATATAGTGTGTGTATAATGTGTGTATAATGTATATAGTGTGTGTATAGTGTATATAGTGTGTGTATAATGTATATAGTGTGTATAATGTATATAGTGTGTGTATAGTGTATATCGTGTGTGTATAATGTATATAGTGTGTGTATAATGTGTGTATAATGTATATAGTGTGTGTATAGTGTATATAGTGTGTGTATAATGTATATAGTGTCTGTATAGTGTATATAGTGTGTGTATAGTGTATACAGTGTGTGTATAGTGTATATAGTGTGTGTATAATGTGTGTATAATGTATATAGTGTCTGTATAGTGTATATAGTGTGTGTATAGTGTATACAGTGTGTGTATAGTGTATATAGTGTGTGTATAATGTGTGTATAATGTATATAGTGTCTGTATAGTGTATATAGTGTGTGTATAGTGTATACAGTGTGTGTATAGTGTATATAGTGTGTGTATAATGTGTGTATAATGTATATAGTGTGTGTATAATGTATATAGTGTGTGTATAATGTGTGTATAATGTATATAGTGTGTATAGTGTATATAGTGTGTGTATAATGCATATAGTGTGTGTATAATGTATATAGTGTGTGTATAATGTGTGTATAATGTATATAGTGTGTGTATAGTGTATATAGTGTGTGTATAATGTATATAGTGTGTGTATAATGTATATAGTGTGTGTATAGTGTATATAGTGTGTGTATAATGTATATATAATGTATATAGTGTGTGTATAATGTGTGTATAATGTATATAGTGTGTGTATAGTGTATATAGTGTGTGTATAATATGTGTATAATGTATATAGTGTGTGTATAATATGTGTATAATGTATATAGTGTGTATAATGTATATAGTGTATGTATAATGTGTGTATAATGCATATAGTGTGTGTATAATGTATATAGTGTGTGTATAGTGTGTGTATAATGTATATAGTGTGTGTATAATGTATATAGTGTATGTATAATGTGTGTATAATGCATATAGTGTGTGTATAATGTATATAGTGTGTGTATAGTGTATATAGTGTGTGTATAATGTGTGTATAATGTATATAGTGTGTGTATAGTGTATATAGTGTGTGAATAATGTGTGTATAATGTATATAGTGTGTGTATAATGTATATAGTGTGTGTATAATGTGTGTATAATGTATATAGTGTGTGTATAGTGTATATAGTGTGTGTATAATGTGTGTATAATGTATATAGTGTGTATATAGTGTGTGTATAGTGTATATAGTGTGTGTATCATGTATATAGTGTGTATAATGTATATAGTGTGTGTATAATGTGTGTATAATGTATATAGTGTGTGTATAATGTATATAGTGTGTGTATAATGTATATAGTGTGTATAATGTAAATAGTGTGTGTATAGTGTATATAGTGTGTGTATAATGTGTGTATAGTGTATATAGTGTGTGTATAATGTATATAATGTGTGTATAATGTATATAGTGTGTGTATAGTGTATATAGTGTGTATATAGTGTATATAGTGTGTGTATAATGTATATAGTGTGTGTATAGTGTATATCGTCTGTGTATAATGTATATAGTGTGTGTATAGTGTATATAGTGTGTGTATAATGTGTGTATAGTGTATATAGTGTGTGTATAATGTATATAGTGTGTGTATAATGTATATAGTGTGTGTATAATGTATATAGTGTATATAGTGTGTGTATAATATATATAATGTGTGTATAATGTATATATTGTGTGTATAATGTATATAGTGTGTGTATAGTGTATATAGTGTGTGTATATTGTGTGTATAATGTATATAGTGTGTGTATAGTGTATATAGTGTGTGTATAATGTGTGTATAATGTATATAGTGTGTGTATAGTGTATATAGTGTGTGTATAATGTATATAGTGTGTATAATGTATATAGTGTGTGTATAGTGTATATCGTGTGTGTATAATGTATATAGTGTGTGTATAATGTGTGTATAATGTATATAGTGTGTGTATAGTGTATATAGTGTGTGTATAATGTATATAGTGTCTGTATAGTGTATATAGTGTGTGTATAGTGTATACAGTGTGTGTATAGTGTATATAGTGTGTGTATAATGTGTGTATAATGTATATAGTGTCTGTATAGTGTATATAGTGTGTGTATAGTGTATACAGTGTGTGTATAGTGTATATAGTGTGTGTATAATGTGTGTATAATGTATATAGTGTGTGTATAATGTATATAGTGTGTATAATGTGTGTATAATGTATATAGTGTGTATAGTGTATATAGTGTGTGTATAATGCATATAGTGTGTGTATAGTGTATATAGTGTGTGTATAATGTGTGTATAATGTATATAGTGTGTGTATAATGTATATAGTGTGTGTATAGTGTATATAGTGTGTGTATAATGTATATATAATGTATATAGTGTGTGTATAGTGTATATAGTTTGTATAATGTGTGTATAATGTATATAGTGTGTGTATAGTGTATATAGTGTGTGTATAATATGTGTATAATGTATATAGTGTGTGTATAATGTATATAGTGTATGTATAATGTGTGTATAATGCATATAGTGTGTGTATAATGTATATAGTGTGTGTATAATGTGTGTATAATGTATATAGTGTGTGTATAATGTATATAGTGTATGTATAATGTGTGTATAATGCATATAGTGTGTGTATAATGTATATAGTGTGTGTGTATAGTGTATATAGTGTGTGTATAATGTGTGTATAATGTATATAGTGTGTGTATAGTGTATATAGTGTGTGAATAATGTGTGTATAATGTATATAGTGTGTGTATAGTGTATATAGTGTGTGTATAATGTGTGTATAATGTATATAGTGTGTATATAGTGTGTGTATAGTGTATATAGTGTGTGTATAATGTATATAGTGTGTATAATGTATATAGTGTGTGTATAATGTGTGTATAATGTATATAGTGTGTGTATAATGTATATAGTGTGTATAATGTATATAGTGTGTGTATAGTGTATATAGTGTGTGTATAATGTGTGTATAGTGTATATAGTGTGTGTATAATGTGTGTATAATGTATATAATGTGTGTATAATGTATATAGTGTGTGTATAATGTATATAGTGTGTGTGTATAGTGTATATCGTCTGTGTATAATGTATATAGTGTGTGTATAGTGTATATAGTGTGTGTATAATGTGTGTATAGTGTATATAGTGTGTGTATAATGTATATAGTGTGTGTATATAGTGTGTGTATAATGTATATAGTGTGTGTATAATGTATATAGTGTGTGTATAATATATATAATGTGTGTATAATGTATATATTGTGTGTATAATGTATATAGTGTGTGTATAGTGTATATAGTGTGTGTATATTGTGTGTATAATGTAAATAGTGTGTGTATAGTGTATATAGTGTGTGTATAATGTGTGTATAATGTATATAGTGTGTGTATAGTGTATATAGTGTGTGTATAATGTATATAGTGTGTATAATGTATATAGTGTGTGTATAGTGTATATCGTGTGTGTATAATGTATATAGTGTGTGTATAATGTGTGTATAATGTATATAGTGTGTGTATAATGTATATAGTATGTGTATAATGTATATAGTGTGTGTATAATGTATATAGTGTGTGTATAGTGTATATAGTGTGTGTATAATGTATATAGTGTGTGTATAATGTGTGTATAATGTATATAGTGTGTGTATAGTGTATATAGTGTGTGTATAGTGTGTGTATAATGTATATAGTGTGTATAATGTGTGTATAATGTATATAGTGTGTGTATAATGTATATAGTGTGTGTATAATGTATATAGTGTGTGTATAATGTGTGTATAATGTACAGTACAGACCAAAAGTTTGGACACACCTTCTCATTTAAAGATTTTTCTGTATTTTCATGACTATGAAAATTGTACATTCACACTGAAGGCATCAAACTATGAATTAACACATGTGGAATTATATACTTAACAAAAAAGTGTGAAACAACTGAAAATATGTCTTATATTCTAGGGTCTTCACAGTAGCCACCTTTTGCTTTGATGACGGCTTTGCACACTCTTGGCATTCTCTTGATGAGCTTCAAGAGGTAGTCACCGGAAATGGTTTTCACTTCACAGGTGTGCCCTGTCAGGTTTAATAAGTGGGATTTCTTGCCTTTTAAATGGGGTTAGGACCATCAGTTGTGTTGTGCAGAAGTCAGGTGGATACACAGCTGATAGTCCTACTGAATAGACTGTTAGAATTTGTATTATGGCAAGAAAAAAGCAGCTAAGTAAAGAAAAACAAGTGTCCATCATTACTTTAAGAAATGAAGGTCAGTCAGTCCGAAAAATTGAGAAAACTTTGAAAGTGTCCCCAAGTGCTGTTGCAAAAACCATCAAGCGCTACAAAGAAACTGGCTCACATGAGGACCGCCCCAGGAAAGGAAGACCAAGAGTCACCTCTGCTTCTGAGGATAAGTTTATCCGAGTCACCAGCCTCAGAAATCGCAGGTTAACAGCAGCTCAGATTAGAGACCAGGTCAATGCCACACAGAGTTCTAGCAGCAGACACATATCTACTACAACTCTTAAGAGGAGACTTTGTGCAGCAGGCCTTCATGGTAAAATAGCTGATAGGAAACCACTGATAAGGACAGGCAACAAGCAGAAGAGACTTGTTTGGGCTAAAGAACACAAGGAATGGACATTAGACCAGTGGAAATCTGTGCTTTGGAGTCCAAATTTGAGATCTTTGGTTCCAACCACTGTGTCTTTGTGTGATGCAGAAAAGGTGAATGGATGGACTCTACATGCCTGGTTCCCACCGTGAAGCATGGAGGAGGAGGTGTGATGGTGTGGGGGGGCTTTGCTGGTGACACTGTTGGGGATTTATTCAAAATTGAAGGCATACTGAACCAGCATGGCTACCACAGCATCTTGCAGCGGCATGCTATTCCATCCGGTTTGCGTTTAGTTGGACCATCATTTATTTTTCAACAGGACAATGACCCCAAACACCTCCAGGCTGTGTAAGGGCTATTTCACCAAGAAGGAGAGTGATGGGGGGCTACGCCAGATGACCTGGCCTCCACAGTCACCAGACCTGAACCCAATCGAGATGGTTTGGGGTGAGCTGGACCGCAGAGTGAAGGCAAAAGGGCCAACAAGTGCTAAGCATCTCTGGGAACTCCTTCAAGATTGTTGGAAGACCATTTCCGGTGACTACCTCTTGAAGCTCATCAAGAGAATGCCGAGAGTGTGCAAAGCAGTCATCAAAGCAAAAGGTGGCTACTGTGAAGACCCTAGAATATAAGACATATTTTCAGTTGTTTCACACTTTTTTGTTAAGTATATAATTCCACATGTGTTAATTCATAGTTTTGATGCCTTCAGTGTGAATGTACAATTTTCATAGTCATGAAAATACAGAAAAATCTTTAAATGAGAAGGTGTGTCCAAACTTTTGGTCTGTACTGTATATAGTGTGTGTATAGTGTATATAGTGTGTGTATAATGTGTGTATAGTGTATTTAGTGTGTGTATAATGTGTGTATAATGTATATAGTGTGTGTATAGTGTATATAGTGTGTGTATAATGTGTGTATAGTGTATATAGTGTGTGTATAGTGTATATAGTGTGTGTATAGTGTATATAGTGTGTGTAATGTATATAGTGTGTGTATAATGTGTGTATAGTGTATATAGTGTGTGTATAATGTGTGTATAATGTATATAGTGTGTGTATAGTGTATATAGTGTGTGTGTATAGTGTATATAGTGTGTGTATAATGTGTGTATAGTGTATATAGTGTGTGTATAATGTGTGTATAATGTATATAGTGTATATAGTGTGTGTATAATGTGTGTATAATGTATATAGTGTGTGTATAATGTATATAGTGTGTGTATAATGTGTGTATAATGTATATAGTGTGTGTATAGTGTATATAGTGTGTGTATAATGTGTGTATAGTGTATATAGTGTGTGTATAATGTGTGTATAGTGTATATAGTGTGTGTATAATGTGTGTATAATGTATATAGTGTGTGTATAGTGTATATAGTGTGCGTATAATGTATATAGTGTGTGTATAGTGTGTGTATAGTGTATATAGTGTGTGTATAATGTATATAGTGTGTGTATAATGTATATAGTGTGTGTATAGTGTATATAGTGTGTGTATAATGTGTATATAATGTATATAGTGTATGTATATAGTGTGTGTATAATGTGTGTATAATGTATATAGTGTATGTATATAGTGTGTGTATAGTGTATATAGTGTGTGTATAATGTATATAGTGTGTGTATAGTGTATATAGTGTGTGTATAGTGTATATAGTGTGTGTATAATGTGTGGATAATGTATATAGTGTGTATAGTGTATATAGTGCGTGTATAATGTGTGTATAATGTATATAGTGTGTGTATAGTGTATATAGTGTGTGTATAGTGTGTGTATATAGTGTGTGTATAATGTATATAGTGTGTGTATAGTGTATATAGTGTGTGTATAGTGTATATAGTGTGTGTATAATGTGTGTATAATGTATATAGTGTATGTATATAGTGTGTGTATAATGTATATAGTGTGTATATAGTGTGTGTATAGTGTATATAGTGTGTGTATAATGTATATAGTGTGTATAATGTATATAGTGTGTGTATAATGTGTGTATAATGTATATAGTGTGTGTATAATGTATATAGTGTGTATAATGTATATAGTGTGTGTATAGTGTATATAGTGTGTGTATAATGTGTGTATAGTGTATATAGTGTGTGTATAATGTGTGTATAATGTATATAGTGTGTGTATAATGTATATAGTGTGTGTGTATAGTGTATATCGTCTGTGTATAATGTATATAGTGTGTGTATAGTGTATATAGTGTGTGTATAATGTGTGTATAGTGTATATAGTGTGTGTATAATGTATATAGTGTGTGTATATAGTGTGTGTATAATGTATATAGTGTGTGTATAATGTATATAGTGTGTGTATAATATATATAATGTGTGTATAATGTATATATTGTGTGTATAATGTATATAGTGTGTGTATAGTGTATATATTGTGTGTATAATGTAAATAGTGTGTGTATAGTGTATATAGTGTGTGTATAATGTGTGTATAATGTATATAGTGTGTGTATAGTGTATATAGTGTGTGTATAATGTATATAGTGTGTATAATGTATATAGTGTGTGTATAGTGTATATCGTGTGTGTATAATGTATATAGTGTGTGTATAATGTGTGTATAATGTATATAGTGTGTGTATAATGTATATAGTATGTGTATAATGTATATAGTGTGTGTATAATGTATATAGTGTGTGTATAGTGTATATAGTGTGTGTATAATGTATATAGTGTGTGTATAATGTGTGTATAATGTATATAGTGTGTGTATAGTGTATATAGTGTGTGTATAATGTATATAGTGTGTATAATGTGTGTATAATGTATATAGTGTGTGTATAATGTATATAGTGTGTGTATAATGTATATAGTGTGTGTATAATGTGTGTATAATGTACAGTACAGACCAAAAGTTTGGACACACCTTCTCATTTAAAGATTTTTCTGTATTTTCATGACTATGAAAATTGTACATTCACACTGAAGGCATCAACTATGAATTAACACATGTGGAATTATATACTTAACAAAAAAGTGTGAAACAACTGAAAATATGTCTTATATTCTAGGGTCTTCACAGTAGCCACCTTTTGCTTTGATGACGGCTTTGCACACTCTTGGCATTCTCTTGATGAGCTTCAAGAGGTAGTCACCGGAAATGGTTTTCACT